>NW_027187301.1:3700016-3702652 GCF_028583685.1 Petaurus breviceps papuanus
GAGAGAGAGAGAGAGAGAGAGAGAGAGAGAGAGAGAGAATGCTGACTGGTAGAAGTATCAGAATGGGAATAGAGGAGAGACCCACCAATCAAATTTTACCTGTCTTTCCCTGTTAATCACATCCATATTCACTATGAAAAAAACTTCAAACACTGGTCTCACAATTTTTTTTAAATCACTGTTTCAAATGAATTTTCCTGTCTCCCCAAAGTACTTCCCTCTCCCTCCCACCTGTGGTCTCCCACTGGCCCCCCAAAATATAGTAGAACGTGGGTCTAATAGGGAAGCTTCAGGTTTGAGGAAAAAAATGGCTTGAGGTCCATTTGTTTCTATGCTTATTCATTCTACCCTTATATCAAGCAAGAAAGGCCCTGGGGCTCAGTGAGCAAGTCTGTTCTTAGTGCCTTTCCTCTAACTATCCACTTTTTTTTTCCAAATTTTGACCCCATGGATGAATTTCTCTGGCAATATCTATCTATCTATAGAACTATCTATCTAGGCATCTATTTATGTGGAATTATCTTTCTTTTACCTTTTTTGTGCCAAACCTTTTGGAATAAAAGGCATATGTTCCCTTTTGTTTTATAAAAGTCTGAAGGTAGAGCAGAATCTTTAGAGGATGGACCAGAGAAGAGAAGAGGGTAGTAGAAAGCCCTGTTCCTTAGCTGCTGCCATGTTCCTTAGAACCTAGCTCCCACATGCCCAATACATACAACTGGATCTTTCTCCAACTCTAGACCTGCCCTTTTAGGATGTTGTCTCATGGCATCCCTCATCACTCAGAGTTCATTACTGCCATAACTCAGTCCAGCCAATGACATCTGCCTGCTGTCTGGCTCATCTTCTTGAAGCAGACTCTTTGTACCTTCCAAGGTAGTAGCTAGTTTTCTGAAAAACTAAGATCTACTCATAAGTAAGGAGTAGAAGAAACCCTCAGGTTCTGTTCTCCTTTCTATGATCACATGGATCCATTCAGGAAACAATATTCTAGGTTCTATTGTCTAAACTAGAAGAGTAACTCTAATAATGCGATTTCAGGCAAAGTAGGACAGCAGGACAGTGAGATGTTAAGCCTGGGTAGTCAGGAACTTGTGCCATCCCTTAAATATTACTAAGTATAGCAGCAGGGAACTTCACCTTTATTAAGGACTGACCCTAGGTTTGGCCTATTGAATCTAACAATGTTTCATTCAGGGAAGAACCAGGACAAGCCACTCAACATTTCTGGGCCTTAGTTTCCTCATTTGTAAAATCTTTGAAGGAGTTGTACTAGATGAACTATAAGGTCCCTAGTTCTAAATCTATATGATCCCAAAATCCTATGATTTCTTAAGATGGAAATGGAAAATTCCAGACCAACAAGTTGGGTGCCAAAATGTGACTCAACCTGCAAAAAGCTTTATAATTGGAAACTTCTAAAGGGAATTTCAATATGGATGTCATGGTTACAGACTAAAAGCTGACAAATGTATTCAACTGGGGAAGAATAGCAAATTTCTCCATTGTATTTGAGTTATACTTTTCTTTACAAAGCTAATTGCTTATTTGCCTATAGAAGACTTAGGCTTTGATTATGGCCATTTGGAAATGAAATCTGTTTGCATTTCACAAGTATGTTAAGATTTTATAAGACTTGTATTTGATGCCAGAGAACCAGGCTCTTCTAATTCACCTGAACTGGTAGAATTAAAGCTCAAGCTTCACTAGACCAGACCAGATTGATGAATGCCGGGTCCCAGAGTCTACGGCGACAGACCAAGTGAGACAAAGGCCTGTGACAAAGCACATAAGAAACAGCAGTGAGGGCTTAGCTATGTGAAGTATGGGTGTGAGGTAGGAATCTAAAAGTCAGTATGAAACTGGGCGGTCTGTCTATGGGAGGGAAAGAGAGGATGCAGGTGCTCTTGGCCAAAGGTCCAAACAGCATCCAGGCTCCAGAACGTTCATTTAAGCAGAAATGGGACAGATGATAAATACAGGAAGAAGCAAATAGCAGATAATTGACAACAGTCTAGGCAGGTGGGCAGCCTGGGCAGAGAGGTCTGACAGCAGCAGGACAAGGGCATCACTTCTAATTATAACAGCTAACATTTATATCGGTGCTTACTGATGCCGGGCACTATACTAAGTGTTTTGCAATTATTCTCTCATTTGATCCTCACCATAACCCAGGGAGGTAGTTTTTGAAGCCAGATTTGAACTCAAGAAGATGAGTCTTCCTGAGTCCAGGTACTAACTACTGTAAGTATGTGAAGCTAGATTTCAATTCAGGTCTTCCTGACTCCAGGCACAGAGCTCACCTAGTTGCCCCCAATCAATCTGGAATCCTGTGGTTCAGGGCAAGAACTTGGACATAAAATAGGAAGCCAGTTCCATGTCTACTCCATACCCATCCTTGGATATGAGAGTGCATACTTAGTCCTTCCCTTTCACATAATCTGGACCCCCAATTTCAATACAAATTACCTACGTACTGGATACTCGAGATTTCGGAACTGGGTAACTCATGACAGTTATCCCCAGATGTTTTATTTCTTGGTTACCAAATTTACACGCAAGCACACAAACTTATTTATATATGTGTGTGTTTATATATATATATATATATATATATATATATATATATATATATATAT
>NW_027187301.1:3702662-3704243 GCF_028583685.1 Petaurus breviceps papuanus
TATATATATATATATATATATATATATATATATATATATATATATATTTCATGGCATTGAATAGGAATAGCTTCAAGTGATATAAGATGTTTCTCACATTAGTAGTTGGGGCCCCCAGAGGCAGGGCACAGGAATCAGTCCAAGGGTGGGAGTGAGTTGAGTCATGAATACCAGAGCTATAGAATTACAAACAGTTGTTGGATGACAGCAGAAAACTCCTGGCTACAGGAATGAAGTGGTTCAACTCCTTCTTAGATCTTTCATCCTGACATGTAAGGTCTGTTCTCATCACAAGGGGAGGCAATTGACTTTTTATTTTGGGGTAATGGGAGATCCAGGGCCCATGGAGGCATTAGGGAAGGTATTATGCTTCAAGAAGTGTGAAAAACCCAGAAGTAGCTGATATGCTGTGGACTCTCTCAAAGAGGTTCCCTTCTCAGAATTGCCTTTCCCTGAAGTCCTAACATGGAAAGGAAATACGGTTCTTCAGCATAGCCCACAATGCCTGATTATTGTGTTGCCAGCTTTCTTTCTGCTACCCCAAGCCCCCTTTCATTGTCTACCCACAATCATCTCCTACATCCTACTGAAAAAGAATGAGCCTGAAAGTCCTGGAAGAGAATAAGGTGTTATATGAGGGCAGTTTTGCGCGTGTGCATTTTTTGGAAACCATTATAAGAATAAGTTTGGTAAAAGGCTTCCAGGGACAGCTAGACCAGCATGGCACATTCTCCCATGCTCTTGCATCGGAGCCTAAATCTTGGTCTGTTTGTGACAGGCTGGAAAGGGAACTGTGTAGGCTTTAACACCCAGCTGATGTTCCAGTGCCCAGCCTGTTGTGCAAGGATCCTCCATCTGGGGGGTAAATTTGCCTCCAGTCTCTTAGGAGAGAGAGAAGGAGGGAAGAAAGATTTGGGAAATAAAAGATAGCTAAGTAGAAGGAGACCATAGTTCTGGTCTTAGAGCCTGGGACATCCTTGAGGAACCAATCAGCCTAAGAGAAATACTGAAAGGGTTTTAAAGTACATAATGAGTTTGCAAATAGCTACCCAGAGAGAGCAACAGAAGAGAAGTCAGTTTTAGAACCAGGAAATGCTAAAGCTGCAGAAGATCACATGATAGCAGGACTAGGTTCCTGCCTTTGGGAAAGTGAATGACCACATCATCCTGGACAGCTAGTTGTCTTCTTTGTTCTTCAGAATCTCCAAAGATTAGGACTTCATCCTTTCCCTCAGTAGTTCCCTCAGAACTAAGATCATCTGCTTTGTGGCAGATCCTGGTCTCTGGGGAAGGGGTCAAAAAAAAGAAAAGATTTGCATTCTGCATTTCTGCATTCTACCCAAGACAGAGCTGAGCTCCAGGCTTCAAGAAAAGATTTCATTTCACTTCCTCTAAAATTTGCCTTTCCCCATTCCTTCTCCAAAGGTTTCTCTTTGTCCCGTGTGGTGCCCGAGTGTTGAGGAATATGTGCCAGAGGGAGGGAGTCTTCTGCATATTTCTAAAGTAAAAGAAGGGAGGGAGGGAGGAAAGAAACAAGGAAGGAAGGGAGGAGGGAAGGAAGGAAGGAAGGAAGGAAGGAAG
>NW_027187301.1:3704343-3724567 GCF_028583685.1 Petaurus breviceps papuanus
GGAAGGAAGGAAGGGAGGGAGGGAGGGAGGGAAGGAAGGGAAGGGAAGGAGGGAAGGAAGGAAGAAAGGAAAGAGAAAGAAAGGAAGGAAGGGAAGAAGGAAAGAAAGGAAGTAAACTATTTCACAAATATTTTCTCAGATACTCACAACAACCTTGGGATGTAGGTATTATTATTATTCCTAATTTATAGTTGAGGAAACTGAGATAAACAGTTAAATGACTTGCCCTGGATCACACAGTTAGTAAGTGTCCAAGGTAGGATTTGAACTCAGGCCTTCTAGACTCCTGGTAGTGGGGAGGAATTCAAACCTTTAGTCCCTAGGGAATTTATCCCAGCTGTCTAGAGGCTTGGGCAAACATTTATTAAGAATCTTCTTATGTGCCAGGAAATGTGCTAGACACCTGAAATATAAAGACCAAAATGACCCCAGTCTCTACCTTCAAAGAACTTACATTCTTTTGGGGAGAGATAACATACACAAAAACTAATATATACAATATAGAAGGTAATTTTTCTTTTTTGGAGGGGAGAAGATATTAGCAGCTGGAGGCATTAGGAGATGGACCTGAACCAGGACAGTGACCATGTGAGTAGGGAAGAGAAATAGAAGAGACTGCTTGGTGATATGATGACCAAGCTCTAAGAGCAGATTAGACCGGGGGGAGGAGAGAAAGTGAGTTGGAGAGAACGCCTGGGGGCCAGGGAGGACACTATGGGTAGAAATCCTAAAGTTTGGAAGGAGATCAAGTTTTGGGGGATGGTTGTGTTTTGTACATAGCATAATTTTGCAGCTAGGAGGGGCCTTAGGGGCCATCTAGTCCATCCTCTTCATTTTATAGATGTGGAAACTGAGGCCTATGGTGATGAAATGATTTGCTCATTCTCACAGTTTGTGGTTGTTAATCAATTGTTTCAGTTGTGTCATGATCCCATTTTGAAAACCCAAAATTCTTGGCAAAGATACTAGACAGGTTTGTGATTTCCTTCTCCAGCTTATTTTACAGATGAAGAAATTGAGGCAAGCAGGGTTAAATGACTTGCCCAGGGTCACACAGCTAGGAAGTGTCTGAGGTCAGATTTGAACTCATGAAGGTGAGCCTTCCTGACTTCAGGCTTGGCACTCCATCCATTGCATTGCCTTGCTGCCTCATCACAGTAAAGTGTCAAGATTGGCCTGTACACTGATGTCCTCTAGCTCAGAACCAAGGACTCTTTTCATTATGCCACATAGCCTCTTATTCTGAGTTGGAGATGCCAGGAACACAGGTGAAGGAGTCCAGTGAAGCTATGCAGCCTAATTAGGCAGCAGTAAAGAAAGATCCTCTGTAACCACGTCAACATCCACTGATCAGTCTGCAGGGGGATGCCTCTCACCCCCAGGTGTGCTTAGCCCTGATGTCAGGCATATTGTAAATGCCTAAGAAGTACTCCCATAACTGAACTGAAGCCCTCAGACAAAGTTCTGAAGCAGACACTGCCTGCCTAGAATAGGATCTCTGAGGTTTAGGGGCATGTCCAGTCTGAGTGGAGAGGGAAAGATTGGAGCCTGATTGAGTTGCAGATGTTCTATGCAAATGTTTTCAGAGAAGAAAGTCCCCAAGCTGAGTGTGAGTCTAATGAGGATTTTTGTTTTAGCATGCTAATGGGGACCTGAGGTAGGAGCCATCTGGTGATGGACCTGGAAGTGGAAGGGGGGAGGAGGGAGAGAGGGCTTGTGGAAGAACTCACAAATGGCTTGCAAAACCCAGGAAACTCAGGATGAGCTGCTGATGAGGAGAGAGGAATGAGGATAAACAAACACTAAAAGCAGAGACAGGAAGCCATTATCCTGCTTCAGGACTGACTGGGACAGGGAGCTAGAGAGAGGCCAGGAAGAGCTGTCAGCCTCAACACAAGAAAACTGACTTAGGTCAAAAAAGAGCAGCATGGAGAATTCCCATAGTCCACCAATTGGGTTGGTGATACAGGGATCTCAAAGGAAAGTTATTTCAACCTGAAACCGAGGGAGAGCATCAGAACACTAGACAAACAATAACAATATCAACTTAAACTGATATAGCGCTATCTTGTTGCTAAATATTTTAATATCATCTCATCTAATTCTTGTGATAACTATATGAGTTATATAAGGAAGGTATTATCATCCCCACTAGACAGATGAAGAAACCGAGGCCAGATGAGGTTAAGTGACTCATCCAATGTGATTTGGATCATAGAGTCATACACAGAGAGCTGGAAGTAGTCTCAGAAGTTAATGAGTTCAACCACCTTTTTTTACAGATGAGGGGACTGAGTCTGGGAGAGGTGAGTGACTTTCGTACAGTCACATAGCTAGTAAATGTCTAAGGCAGGATTTGAACTTTGGTCTTTAGTCTCTAAATCCTGTGTTCTGTCCTCCACTTTAGGCTGCCTATTTCATTTGTCTGAGGATTGGTAGAGATGGGGCATGGAGCCAAGTCCATGGTGAAGGGAGTGAAGGACCCCTTCCACTGCATGACACTACTATGGACATTGGTGTGGCCCAGCCTTTTCCCAACAGAGTCCTTAGCAAGTGTACAGACAGAAGGGAAGCTGGAGGCGGGTTGGGAAGAGGGAAAGGAGCTAGCTTGGAGGATTTCAAGCAAGTGGCTGTTCTTTGGCATCCTGGAAGCAGCATAGGTTCAAAAAGTAAATTGCATGTGTACAAGATAGGGAAACATTTGTAGACAACAGCTCTTGTCAGGGAAAATATGGAGCTTTGAGTCGATAAAAAGGTCAAAATGAGATCTAGCAGCCAAAAAAGCAAGCATGATCTTAGGTTGTCAATAGATACATAGATGGAAGCCAGAACTTGAGAGATGATAAATCCTGCCCTAAACAGCCCATATCTGGAGTATTTTGTTCAGTTCTGGGCAACCACATTTTAGCCACAATCTGAACAAACAAGAGAGTGTCAGAGGAACATGGATGACTAGACTGGAAACCATGTTATGTAAAGAATGGCTAAACCAGGAGTTTTGAGCCTGGGGCCTATGAATTTGCTGTTATTGTCATTGTTTTATCACCATATTTTGATAATTATATTTTAATATGAATGGTTTCCTTTGTACACCTGGGTACTTTATGCATTTATTGCCCTTATTCTGGCTTCACTAGACTGCCAAAGGGGTCCAAGATGTGTACAAAAAAAGGTTAAGAACACTTATAAAGGAACTGGGCACCATTAGAAGACTTTAAGGAACAGAATAGTTGCTAAGACTTTGGGGACACCCTGTATCTGAAGGACTTTCATGTGAAAGAGGGATCAGGCTTATCTTACTTGACCCCAGAAGGCAAAATAAGGAGCAGGGAGGGGGTGTTGCAGAGAGACGTATTTGGACTTTACTCATGGTGAATATTCCAATCAATGAGAGCTGTCTAACAGCACAGTGGTTGCTTTGGGAGATTATGGTTTCCCAGTCATTGGGATCTTCAAGTAGGTACCAGGTGACCAGATGTTGAGGGATGTTTCAGTAGGCTTCTCTTCAGATTGATTTTAGAGTACATTACCTCTGAAAGTCCTTTCATTTCTGAGATTCTGAGCATCAATGATTCTGTGAGAGTCAATTCATTCTCATCTCACTCTTAATTTAAAGAAGAAAGGGGAAACAGCCTTCTAAGGCAGTCAAAAGAACTTGAATTAGACATAAGGAAGGACTTCCCAGCAGGGATGGATATCACATCCTGAAACCAGTCACTGAGGAGACTACAGAATTTCTTAGCAGAAGTCTTTAAGAATAGGACTCATTCCTCTCTGGGATGCTTCAGGTACATTCCTCATTGGAGGAAGTCATAGAGACAGGATGAGATCCCTAGAATTGAAGATTCCAGTGAAGACAATACCATTTTGTTCCCCTAAAAAGCAAATCCACAGTCTGGAAGTGTAGTGAATCTGAACTTTTGGTGCTAATAGAAATCTCACGCCCCTCACACTGTGTAATGTTTTCATTTGACAAGTTTATAAAGACTGCCAAGGTGATTTACCCAGGGATTTGTCTCCTGGATCACCAGTGACAGCCTGTTCCATTTGACCGTGATGCCTGAGCATGCATGAACCCCTCAGTGGAACTCCGGCCCATTAAATGCACTATATTAATAGCAGGGAAGTTGTGGTCGGGGCTTTTGGAGATATTTCTCACTCGGCCCACAGCCCCAGTGAGTCCTGTGGGGCCCATAAAACACTTCTTTATTGGGGCAGGTTACAGTCTGCCGTTCTGCTCCTTTATTGCTTCCCATTTTGTGATCAAACACTTTTAACTCCAAAACAAACACCATGCCACCCAGAGAACAACACTTCTCTGTTTCCAGCATCACCTCAGCTGGAACGCCCAGGGCTGGGGCACAGTGCACCTGGGTGTTCTTTCCATCAGCTCAGGTTTATTACAGAGTTTTAAGTTCTTCTCTCCTAAAAGTGTAATGTAATGTAATGTAATTGCTATGTCAGCAATTTCCACTACATTCATGTGCTTATTTAAATATGGGAAAATTGAAGTTTCACTGCACAGTGCAGAAGACTCAGTATGTAAATCCTAGAGCCATGTGGAATGAACATAGGGATTATATCAATGCCCAGCTTTTTAACTTTATAGCTGTGTGACCTTGGGCAAGTCATTTCCTGAACCTCAGTTTCCTCATCTATAAAGCATGAATAATAACATGTCCACTACCTACCTCCCAGAATTGTTGTGAAGATCAAATGAGGTGATTATAATGCTACATAAATATTATCCCTGTTTATTATTATTGTTGTTGTTATTATTACTATTATTATTCTTTCACCTCATGGACTTTTTGGCAACAGTTATAAGAAAAGTGAGACTTGCACAACCTGACTTTATTTTCCCTTGAAACTCCAGTTTGGGTATTTGAAAGAGAAAACACGAAGGGGGGATTAAGTGCATATGATTATAATATGTTAACAGAATAATGAACCTTTTGGGTAGTGAATATAATCCCTGCCCTCTGGGAGTTTCTAGTTCAGTGAGGAAGACAAGACTCTTGCACTGTATTTCCTTCTTAATGACAATTCAAAGTAAGGACAAATAAAAATGGTTCAGCCTGAGTCCATAAGTCTTATGGGACACAGCAGAAGAAGAAATCAGAATTGGGGAAGACTTTTGTGAACCTGTGGGGAGAAGTCTCATACCTGCCATGCTAGGGTGAAGGTGATGGAGACAGGGATGCAAGAAACAAATTTTAAAAGAGGAACTGACATTTGGGGTCCATCTTTCATCTAGGAATTCACTGAAACATTTCTGGTCATTTGGTTGTCTTTTGATGGAGGACAGGGACTGTGATGCTGATCTGGCAATGCTTGGAGTCAGGGTAGAGATAAGAAAGGAGCAGTTTCCTAAAGTCCTTCCTCTTCCTCCCATCCACGGTAGGCATTGAGTGTCTCATACCCTAACCCTTAGGGATGAGTTTAAGACTTATTCTTTTTCAAAGAACTTCATCTTCTTGGCTCTAAAGATAGGAGATAAGGGAAAATTCTCACCAACGTGGTAGGAGAGAGTAGGAGTGTGGCAGTCTTCACTGATACTTTGGACTTCATTACCCTCCATGATGTACCAGATGTACCCTTCAATCGTAGAATCTCAGGGCTGAAAGAGATCTCAGAGGCCATCAAGTTCAATCCTCATCTGAAGCAAGAATCCCTTCTACCATAGACCTCACAAGCTGTCATGCTACCTCTGCTGAAAGACCCACCCCTTTAAGCAACAGTCTAGCTGGAGAGGGGAAGCCATTTCACCCTCAGATAGCACTAATTGCTAGGAAATTTCTGCTCACTTGGAATCAAAATCTACCTCTGACCAATTGTCATTACTTGCTCTTGGTTCTGCTTTCTGAGACCAAGTTAAAAAAAAGTCTTTGTAGACTTAAAAAGAGCCATCATACCCCACCTTATCTTCTCTTTTCCAGAATAAACATCTCCTGTTCCATTCAATAATCTTCCCCGGTATCATTTCAGGTCCCTTTATCATCTTGATCACTTTCCTCTAACCAGAGTAAAGTAAAATATCACCTCCCTTGATTTGGACCATGCTTCTACTCTTGCTACCTAAGATTGTATTCACGTTCTGACGGCCATATCACACTTAAGATTTATATCGAGACTAGATTCCACTAACACCCCCAGGTCTTTTTTATAAGCCCTGTAGCCTTGTCACGCTTTATCCAGCTGGTTTCCTTTTAATCCAAATGTTGGACTTTTCATTTATTCTCATTACATTTAATCTCATTCTATTCAGCCCATTGTGCTGAGCTGTCAAGATTCTTTTGGGTCCCCATTCTATCCTCCAACATGTTATATATCCATCTCAGCTTCATTTAATCTGTGCTACCTAACCCTGGTCACAAACCCAACTTTATTCCCACCTGCATGTCGTGATCGTATTGCGTGATGGTGCTTAGAAAACAGTGTCATGGGAAAAGCCAATGATGTAGATTTTTTTTCCTTTTTTATAAATAAATAAAGAACTTCTCAGATGCCTGGCTTCCATATGAGGTACCAGCTGCTCTATTTCACTAGGGGGTAAAGTACCATTTTAATTGAAAAGTTCAACCCCGCTCCACCTGCCAAAATAAATCAGGGCAGCACTATTTTACTTAATATTTTAATTCAAATTCAATGGCATATAAAAAAACCCTACTCTGAGAGAGACCAATCCCATAAAAAGCAAATGAAGGGAGTTTGCTTTTGTTTTTTCAGAAAACAATCATTCAACTTAGACTAGGGTTGTTTCACTAGACACATTTCAGTTGTAGAAAATTTCACAAGTTCCCATTTCCCAAGACTAACACAAGGACCTTCAGAACACCCAAATAAATTTTCACATTGCCATCCTGGGTGGCATTTAGCATTATATGTGCTCGTTACTTCATATAACAGAAATGAGGATGACAAAGAAAATATGATTGTATATTTTCTATAAGAAAACATACAGGGATGACTGGTTCAGCTTTTAGTTCCTCCAAAGCTATAACTAAGGTAGAGCAATGGGGCTTTGCCCCATGGTGTCAAATTTAAAGGGTGTTAGCAGCACTTGCAATCCCTCGGCAACTAGAGACAACAGAACTTAGTACCCAGTTAGAAAGAATCATTAGTTAAAGTAGGAACTACCAAATGGCTACCTCCTTCCCCCAGGTTCTATTCAACTAAAGGCACACACTATGCCACTTATCTCAGGCACAATTTGTGGTATTTGCCTAGGAGCAAAAGTACCTAATTACAGGTCTGAGTTCCTCCCAAGCTTGGGAGTTAGAGCAGAATGAACCTTGGACTTACCGCTCCCTGCATTAAGAACATTGAATTCCTGCCACCAGCTCAGCCTGTCATTTCTTTCTGGGAGAGAAAAAAAATATAATAATAATGGTAGACATGAAACAGCAGCATAGACCTCATCCAAGTGAAATTGCCAACAGTTACTACAGCCTTGCCCAGCTTCTCTGGTGTGGCAGAAGAGAAAGGTCAGCTGCTCATTATTAATGCCCATCTTGGATCTCTCACTGCATGGTGCCAGTGACTCACAAGGTGGCCTTGGTGGGCATGTGATTCTGCCCAAAGCTGAGGCTCTGTGCCTCTCCAGTCAAAGCCCCAATCTGGCACTGAGGGTTTGACTGTGCCTGGAGGTGACAAAAATGATCTCTTCTTCAGAGTGAGCAGGAACAGACCCAGCTGCTAGAAGCCAGTCAGCTGTTCGGGGGGCCAGCCAGAGCCCCTGGTAAAGTCACACCAGCCAGTGAGCGTGCTGCTTTGGGGACTTAGATTTTTATTCCATTTCCTAAATTCTGGTGGAGGAGGAGGAGTGAGAAGCTGACAGTCAGCCAAGATGTTAAAGCGGATTAGTTGGAAGCATTCTAAGAGGAGCAAGGCACAAGTGAGTATGTCTCCCAGATAGCTGCATTTTTTTTTCGGGGGAACAGTGGGTACCAGGATTCCAGAATGAAATGGAGATAGCAGACAGGCTATAGGCAGGGAAAGCAGGAACGGCAGGCTTCAGAAAGGGGCTTATATGCCGAAATAGTTTTCTCTTGGAAAAAGTGAAATGCCTTAATCTTTTTTTTTTCTTACCTATAGGAGTCTAAGAGGGGAAAAATTACTTTAGAAACAGAGCAAGGAGTGTTGGAGCTGGACAAACCAGTCCTGCAAAGGCTATGGGCAGAGGGAGACTAAAGCTGACAACACTGAGCTTGGGGTTGTCTGGGACCAACTTCCACCGATGCAATAGCTGGGGTCCCTTCTGGCAGGCAGAGAAGTGCGGCAGCTTCAGAAACCCCAGGCAGGTGGAGACTTTTTGCTAGAAAGGAAGACCGGCAAGGAGGAAAGGAATTAGCAAACCCAGGTTCAAATTCCAGTTGTTCCTCTTCCTCTTGTTGATCTTCTCACCTGAGGTGGTGGGGAAGAGGATTAGTTTTTGCATCTGTAAAATGAATGCAGGCTACGTGATCTCTCCCAGCTTTAAATCTGATGAACTTGTTATGAAAATAACTGGGAAAACCACAAATTGGCTTTGGAGCTAAGGCTATATCCCTCATTTTGGGTCACTTCTAAGTACATAGCATGTGCTCTGAAATAACATATTATTACCTATGAGTGCATAACCTACATAGCAATAACTTAGGTCATGGAGATGGGTGCATGGTTATTTTTTTCAGTCTGTTCCTAGTAGAGTAAATAATTCCTGTTGGGGCTCCATCTGTTTGCCAGTCTAGCAACATGCAGGTAGTTTTATATGCCTAATGATATTATTCATCAGCATCTGTATCAAAACCAGCATTAAGATAGCACTTTAAGGTTTACAAAGCACTTTAGATGCAGTGTTTAGTAGTGTGGTACACAGGGTAAGATTTAAGGATGGGGACCATTTGGGATGGGACAGTGTTATTCCTGATGCCATAGGGAAGTGGAATGGTTAGGACAGATTGCAAGAGAATTTCCTATCTTGAGTGAGTGCAGACATTTTAGCTCCAGGGGTCTGCAGCAGAGAGGTGGCTTTGACTGAGAGTCTTGTAATAATTCTCATTCTGGAAAGATACTAAAAGATGAAACCTTAGCCCGTAACAGTTTTATTCATTACTCCTCCTTAGTCCTTTTAACAGTATAACCCAATGGAAAAAGTGTTGGTCGTGGATTCAGGCGACCTGCATTCAAATTCCAGTTTTGATTATAGCTGTGGGACATTAGGTAAGTCACTTAATCTCTCTGGGGATCAGTTTTGCCAAGTGTCAAATGAGATACTTCCTTTCTCATAAAGTTGTTATAAAGTGCTTTGTAAACTCTAAAATGCTTTATAAATGTAAATTATTAATGTTATTATATTATTATTATCTCCTATTCCTACTCTACTGCTGAAAGCTTTTGCAAAGCTCTCTCCTTTCTCCTTAAACTGATTTTTTAATCACTGCTTTTTTAAAAAAGCATTTTTCTTTCTTTTTTTAAAAGTCAAACATATATTTGAATATTATATTGACTTGGGAATTACAAATGTTAAATTTTCACCAATTTTGTTTTTATTAGGATTTTGATCACCTTCAGCAAAGGCATAGCAGTTTGCTTGCTTCTTTGGCATTTCTCCATGAAGTTAGTTTATATACCTTCTTTGGGACTTGTTCAGAGTACTTAAGAATCTCTTACCCAACTACCTTCAGCTAATTATCTGGAGAGATGCACACTTCTAAAACCTTAACACCTTCTTTGAAAGAGAGTTAATTCATCTTATTTCCCTCAAAGAAAAGCCCCACACCTATTCCCACCTTTATGTTTTGGATAGCCTCTATCATTATAAACCCCAGATTCCATTGCTCAATAGATTAGAGGTGATTGGAGATGGGGTCTTTGGGAATTTCTTAAGAAAAGAACAAACAGTACTCTCATCACCCTCAAATGTCTTTATGTTCTTTCTGCCTGTTGTAAAAGTAGAACACCTAATTGGATATTCAAGATTTGTTTAGAACATTCTAGGAAAATTGCTTTAAAAACCAGGATGGAAAAAGTCATCTTAGAAAACCTTGAAGGAAAAGAAGAGTAATTGAAACTAGATATTTCTCACCCACCGAGCCTCCAAAAACTGCTGCCATACCCCCAAAAGTTGTTAAAATGCTTATACCTGTTTTACTCTATCCGTTAGCTAGAAAAATCTATTCATTGCTATTTGGGGGGAAAATGGGACTTTAAAAAATACCTTTAACTTTTATCTTCTGGAGTTTTCTTTTTACATTACTTTCATTTCTGAATATCCCTTACCCAGCAAACCATCCCTTATTACAAAACAAAAACAAGGAAGAAAAAGGCAGTTCAGCCACATTAACCAAGACATGAAGCAAGCCTGGCAGTGTATGTAAAGTTCCATCCCTGTAGTCAGTCACCCATCTCTACAGAGAAGAGGGGAACCTGCAGAAAGTATCACTTTTGAGGCAATTAGGTGGTGTAGTAGATAGAATGCTGAATTTGGAGTCAGAAACACCTGAATTCAAATCCTATCCTGGCTTTGTTACTGGAGCAAGTCACTTAACTTCTCAGAGTCTCAGTCCCCTCCTGCCCTACCCAAATAGCATCTACCTCACAGGTTGGGCAACATGTAAAGTGGCATTTAAGGTAAACCTTAAGGTTTAAATGCTAACTGCTATTATTATTTTGAAGTTTCCCTACAGAGGAAATGTTCCAGTGATGTTCTATGAATGTGACTATGTGAGAGGAAAAAAGCTATTTGCAGAGAAATTGAATCCAAACCACCGACTTGGGGTGCTACTTATAGCTTTATAATTCAGATGTCTGTTAGAGATTTTTTTTTGCCTTTTGGAGGGCAATTGGGGTTAAGTGATTTGCCCAAGGTCACACAGTTAGTTTTTGTGTATGTGTGTTAAGTGTCTGAGGCCAGATTTGAACTCAGGTCCTCCTGACTCCAGGGCCGGTGCTCTATTCACTGTGCCACCTAGCTGCCCCTAGAGAATATTTTTTATATATAACTAGATACCCCCAAAAATGCTAACAGAAGAGCAAAATCTGTTGGAAGTACAATAGACAAACTGGGATAACATAAGTGTATTGTTTCTATAAGGCTCAGGTGGAAAGAGGCAAAATTAAGATAATTGCATATATAATTCACATACACATATTATGTATGCAGATGTACACAAAAAGTATACACATAAAATAAGGGAACTGCATAGAGTTTAGGCATTCTGGGAGTCACAAATCCATGATTTGCCAACATCCCATCCATACAAATGGCCTCCCTGGTCCTGCTACCCACCCCAAGGCTGCTTCTCCAAAGAACAGCCAAGCTTTTCTGGACCAGAGGTACTAGGCTGGTGACCAGGGTCTGGAATTATCAAATACAAAGTCTCTTTCCTTTCTGTGGTCCTCTTCATACAGACCACATACCTGTCATGCTGTCCTACCTTTCTTTTCCCTTTCCATTGTCTTTTACTGATCACAAATTCATCCATTCCACTTGAGGAACTCTTTTATCATATAAACATATGAGAATATGTCTAGCCTCCCTCGCTAGATACTTTTCTTCTTCCAAGTCCTATCCAGTTACCTCAGGGAAATATAGTTTTCTTTCCATATTTATCTGCCTGAACTTCTTTTCTTCCTTTCTCTTTTTTCTTCTCTTTGTGCCTTTTGTAAGTGAAAAGAAAAATGACCCTAAATAAGACCAAGTACAAGAATAAATGCATTTGTATCAGAGAAAAGGAAAGTCAAGAATTTTAAAGTATAATTGGACATAATAAAGAATGAATATCATCAACCCTTTAAAGTAGGCAGAAGTCATAGGAATTCCATAAAATCATCTAGCTACTTCCTCATCCTTTTCTAAATAAACTACTTTTCATCAAGCACCAACCTCCAAGATAAAAAGCTATTTCGTATTCAGTATTCAAATTCTTAGTATTGCAACATTATTATTTCCTCCCATTCTCATCAAAACTTGTTGTAATTCAACTAAATTAGAGGGTACATACACTTTGTGGGGGCTAGTATGAGAATGTAATATGAATCAAAATAGCAGAATGGAGAAAGCACAGGATTAGGTATCCAGGGACATGGGTTCTAGACTTAGTGCTGCCATTTTATAAGCTACCAGATCATGGGTGTGCCATTTCATCTCTCAGAGCCTCACTCACTTCACCTGTAAAATGGGCACATTAGTTCATGTCCCAAAACTTTACTGGGTTCTTGTCAAAATCAAAATGAGAACATTGGTTTGAAGGCTCTTTGAAAACATCAAAACATTGGGGCGGCTAGATGGCAAAGTGAATAGAGCACAGGCCCTGGAGTCAGGAGGACCTGAGTTCAAATCTGACCTCAGACACTTATACACTTGATACGTACTAGCCATGTGACCTTGGGCAAGTCACTTAACCCCAAATGCCCTACTTTCTCCTCTTCAAAAGCAAACAAAAAAAAATCAAAGCATGACACATGTATCATTATTATACTTAACATTGTTTCTGTGTGAATGTGAAGTTCTTAGCCACAATTTAAAATTGAGTTCTTAAAAAACAACTTGTGAATTTTCTGTAACTGAAGATGCAACATATTCACTTACACCTATCATTTTAAAAATGCTCTTCAGTCATTCATTGAATCATAGAGCTGTGCAAAAGCATGTAAATGTGATGACATAAATAATGCTCTTTTCAGCCCCTTGTCATGGCCATATTATATTCGTTATCTATAACCAGTGCAATTGGGTTACAGCTTAATAGAATAACTTGATAGTCACTTGATAGTTTCAAACCCCAAATGGTATTATATAGGTTGATCACTCCACCATATTCACCTGACTTGTCGATGATATTTGGCTATGCCAAAAAATCAAAATCAGACCCAAATAGGAAAATTTGCCAATGCTGAAGATGTGATCTAGGGAAAAAGTCTGACTAATTTAGAGTCAGAGAATCTGGATTCGAATCCATTTTGCCAATTCTATTTGTCTGATCTTGGGCAAATTGATTCTCTGGGACTCAGTCTGGACCTTATCTATAAAGAAGAAAGTTGAATGAATGTCTCTGAATCAGTGATCCTATGAACTTCTGACTAAAGGCAATTTCACCAATTCTGACATCTTTAAAATGTGTTGCTTTACATACATATCTCATACATGAGCCTCAGTTATTATATAGTATCATATAATATATATATAGTATATAGTATTTAGCATCATATAATAGAGTCACTTTCTTCTCCTCTAAGAGTATTGACTACAAACCCTAAATCAAGCCCAGATGCAGAAGCCCAGGTCCCTCACCAAAGTATGTGACCCAAGATAATTACAATACCCTTCCAGATTTATCTTTCCAAATCCTGGGTTTTTTGTTTTATTTTTAATGTTATTCTTCTGTTTGGGAGCCTAAAGTAATAACTACTTGATATGTCAAGGTCGAAATTTTCTCCCTGGCCTTCAAGTCCCCTCTAATTTCACTCCCACCCAACTTTTCTGAACTGACTACCCACCACTCTTCAACTAGAGCTCTAGAGGCCTATTTCTGGGAGCCAAGGGGCAAGAGAGTGTGTGTACTATGTGCCATCATCACTGGCTTCTTCTAGGACCTGGGACCCACCCTTCCCTAAATTAGATCTGGTCAACAGCCCCAAGAGGCAGCACGTTGTAGTAGGAAGGTCACTGGACTTGGAATCATCAAGATCTGGGTTCAAATCCTACCTCAGACAGTTACAAGCTGTGTGACTTTGGGCAAGACACTTGACATCTTTGTACCTTAGTTTCCTCATCTGTAAAATGAGGCAGTTGGACTCAGTCATTTCTAAGATTCCTTCCAGTTCTCCATCTGTAATCCTTCTTTACTAACCTTCCCCTTGTTCCTCTCCTCCATTTTATCTCTTTCTTCTGCCCAAATCCTCCAAGTTTATGCATATTTTGTATTTACTAGTTCATTTGGTATAATTTTGGTTAGTTTTTAATGGCATTTTTTTTATCTATGACCCCCACCCCTGATCTGACTTCCTGGAACATATCCCTGTGACCTCTCTGCTCTCTCTACATCCAGCACTGAAGTTTTGGAGAACAAAGCGTGTCATTTAAGCCTGTGGTTTTATTTCAGTGGTCTGCGCTGCTCTATTTTGCGCTTGGTTATATTCTGTCTTGGAATGCTCTCTAATTGTTCCATGTGGGTTAGTCTGGTTTCCCCTTGAGGACAGGGACCATGTTTAGTACTCTCTACAATTCACATCTGGGCATAATATAGATTCTGTAAATAAATATGATAAATTTGGATTAATTTACATATGTATGTATGTGTATCTATGTATCTGTGTTTTTCACGTGTATACAGCTATGTGCATATATGTACGTATATGTGTGAGACCACATTCGAAAATCTGTGTGTGTGTTGTATGGGTGGGTGGGAGTGTGGGTATAGGTGCTTCACACACACTCAGCAGGAAGTGTCCTTCTATTTGGGGGCAGGGAGAGGAGGAGATATCATCAGGCCTGGACCTCATGTTTTGGTTTTGTTTAAGGAAAGCCCTTGGGTCCTTGAGGCAAGGCTATGGTTAAATTAGTGTTGGCACTCCCTGGTATAAACTGTATGCCTGAGTTATGGGTGGCCTTCCTTTCCCTGACTCCCTGGAGCTAGCCTCTTCCCTCTGAAGGGGTTGAAGACAAAAAAGGTGTTCCTCCTCCCCAATTCACAGGTATGAAGAAATATAGAGTGGCCATTATTAAAGGGGGTGATCCACCAATGAAATAGTAATCATGACTAGCATTTATATAATGCTTTAAAGTTTGCAAAGCACTATACATTCATAATCTCATTTGAGCAGCATACCAATTCTAAAGCCAGGTATTATGTGTATTGTAATCTATATTTTACAGACAAGGAAAATTAGTCTCAGAAAGGTTAAGTAATTTGCTAATGGTAGAAGCAGGATTCAAACTCAGGTCTTATAGACTCTAAATAGACCATATTCTCCACTAAGGTTTATGGAGGTTATTTAACTTATCAAAGATCATGCAACTAGCTACTACCACATGTAGAACTCAAACCCTTTTTCTCTGGCCTCAAACCATCAGACTACACTACCTCCCTAGGATCTCTGGATTAGGAAAAGTTGCCCAAAAGAGGATTAGAGACTAGAACAGAGACTGGCCAAGAGTTGAGATAATAACAATAAAAATTTTAAAATGTTGTACATTCTTTTATAATTACAATATAGCATATAATATATAGTTTCTTATATATTAAAATGCATTATTTCTATATTATCTTATATTATTTTACATTACGATACATTATTATTATAAGAGCTAACATTATCTCATTTGAATAATTGGGGCATGGCTGTATTGCCAAGGGTGAGTGTGAAACAAGAAAAGTCAGGGAAGACTTCAGTTGAGGATTGCCAAAACTCAGTCACTGAGAGAAGAATGGAGGGTATGGGAATGAGAGCATTTGAATCCATGATAATGTGTGTAGGAATGATAGATTGTGGCTGTTCTCTTGTCCCACTAGAGAGAGCTCCCTTTCCTTTGTTATATAATGGTGGTCAGCACCTTCAAGTTGACCCAAGGCCATCTCCAATATTTACACATACATGACACAGAAAGAGGGAAGGCACCAGACTATCTACTTACACATGATCTTAGCCTCAAGAGACACAATACCAAACTTGACATTTAGGACTTCTTCCTTAGGCTTCTTTGTAATAGAGAATAAGTAGGATGTATGAGACTGCCAAAGGTTTCTCCTCTTCCTGAGCAACCCTGGCCTATTCTGCCAAGGGAAGGGCAGAATAGGTGGGCACAGTATAAAAGCCGCATTGGTCCCAGCTCAGTGGGGTTGCATGAGCAACTCTTGAAGGAAAGTTTGCAAGGAATTACATGGTATGGAGACACTGAAGTCAACTTTGGAGGCCACATGCAGAGTCACTTATTAGCCCACGGGCATCAAGCTTTCAGAGAATAGGAAGAAACCAATTAAATTCCTCCTCCACAGCTACCACCAAGAGCGTTTTCTGAGAGACATTCCTTATAATAAGGCAGTTTCTAACCAGAAAAGAAAATAATGAGTACAGATAAAAGCTTGCATAATTGAAACATTATTTTCACTCATTGCCTAGCTTCAGAACTCTCACCAGAAAACTCACTGAGCAGGCAGAAGAGCAGAGGGTACTAGGGGAAGGCAGAAGATCACGTGAATATAAAGCATAACAAAACAGAACAGAAAAGATGGGAATTGATTGTTCTTAAAAACAGGACTGTCCCACAGTTTCACTATTTCTCTGCTTAATTAGTTAATAAGATTAGCCACACAAGTGCTAAGCAAATGTTATCTCATTTGATCCTCACAACAACCCTGGGAGGTAAGTGCTATTATTATCCTCATTTTACAGAGGAGGAAACTGAGTCAGGAAGCAATTAAGTGACTTGCCCAGGGTCACACAGCTAGTTCATTTGTCTGAAGCTGGATTTAAACTCTTCTCCTCCCACTGTGCCACCTAGATGTCCACAGTTATAGTTTGCTCTATAGTTTAAAAAGTAATTTTCTTTACAAGATAGGTAGTGAAAATATTATTTTTACTCATTTTATAGTCAGTCAAGGAATAAGCATTTATTAAGCCAGGCACTGCACATAGTATACAAAAAGATACATAAGGATACAAAAGAGGAAAAAAGACCTTGCCCTCTAGGAGCTCACAATGTGTAGGTGAGGAAAGTAAAGCTGGGCCTGAGGAAGTGGCTGATGCAAGGCCATAGTGGCCGAACCAACTGAACCGACTCAACTCAATTCACTTCCACAAGGCTTTGTTAAATACCTACCTGCTTGGCATTGGGCATTTAACAACAACAACAAATCCCTGCCCTCAAGGAGCTTACTTCCTACTGGGGAAAACTACATATATATCAAAATTAATATAAAATATATACAAAAGCAATATTAGATAATTGGGAGGTGGAGAGGAGATGCATTTATCCCTGAGGCAATCAGGAAAGACTACTTCGTGGAGATGTCCCTTGAATTTGTAAGGGAATTAGCATTCCAAGAGTTGAAGGGGAAGAGGGGGATCATCCCATATATGGGCAAGGCCCTGGACAGAAGCAGAGAGATGGGGAAACGGCTCTCACCTACAGGTAATAACAAGTAGGCTACATTGGCTAAAATATCAAGCAGATGGGGATATTAACAGGTAATCTACCTGGAGAGATAAGATGAAGCCAGGGATGAAGGGCTTTAAATACCAAGCCAGGGAGTGAGCATATTATATCCCTGAGGAAGTTGGGAGTCACTAAAACTTCTTGAGCAGGGGAGTGATATGCTTAGATCTATGCTTTAGGAATATCAATTGCATTCAGAACAAGGTTTTCAGACTCCAAATCCAATGTACTCTCTCCTATACCACACTGTCTTCATCAGTGTCCTTATTGCTGGGGTAGTTGTGGGGGCAATGGAAGATACCAAAACGGTACCCAAGAGCAGGGGTTCTTCTCTTTTTGGCATTCTTGTACATCAACCTATGGACCTCTTTTCAGAATAATGATTTTTAAATGTGCAAAATAAAATCCATAGGAAACCAATTATATTAAAATATCATTATCAATTTTTTTAAAAAGTCCTTGGACCCCAGATTCAGAGCCCCCATTCATAATAAAGCACTTTGACCCTGTCTCACCCTCTCCCCTACAAAGTTACTTACTCAGCCAACTCTATTGAACACCTCAGAAGAGATGTCACCCTGAGGTTCTTTGGCTATGGTATAAATCCCAACTAACAAGGAAAGGATTAAGGGAGAAAATAAAGACAGAAATAGGAAACATAAAAGGACAAAATCAAAACTCAGTCATTAAACAAAGAGGTAGATTGGAGTTTCTTTGAAGTATGATTTGTGATTTTCTCTATAAGACTGGCAGGCCTCTGATGCCTTCGTTATTGATCCTGGTAGCAAAACTTACTCAAACTGACTTGGGTTCAAGTTTGTAGCTTGGGAAGTGATGGAAGGCTCCTGCAAACCAGTCAGTAAGGTCTACTTGAGTCCCCCCAAATCACAAGAGCCTAGATTTAGAGCTGGAAGAAACTTTAGAAAGGGTCCAATCCCTTCATTTTACAGATTAGGATAGTGAGGCTGAGAGAGGGTAAGTGATTTGGCAGAGGAAGCATCTGGATCCAGGCCAGGTCATCCGACTCCCAAGCAATGACTCTACTGTCTTGTGTTACCTGGAATCAAGATTCAAAGACATAGGACTAGATTTAGGGCTAGAAGGAATAGAGGCGATCATCTGGTCCAACCTCATCATTTTAGAGACGAGAAAACCGAATTCCAAAGAGATTCCCCATAAAATGGAAGAATCATGGTGGCCCTTTCTTTTAGCAACTGACAAATTGTGGCAAAGAGGGAAGTTTATTGTACACTTGTAAGAAAGATATACCCAAGGGAAAATGAAGGAAGTCGTAAGGAATGGACTTATCAAAAAAAATATTCACATAACTCAGAGATCTAGATTCTACCATGTTCTGTTCTAAAAGAGAATTTGCACAGATTGTTCTTCCTATCACGGGGACCTGAATGATACTTTCTTCTTCCAAGTAATCTACCAGTCAACCTAAGTTTGGAGCCCATATATTAGATTTATGGTTCACTCTGCTCCTATCCTCTAATATCACACACAGACAGATCTAACAAAGGCCCTTATTAAACTTTAACTAAGAAAGTGACATGGACAAGGGCTGTGCCTCCCACAAACACAGGAGAAGGGCATCTCCACCCAGTGGGTTTGGTTTTATAGCACCATAGGCCACAAGATAACCTTCCTCAGGATACCAGTAACACAAATTTGTCTAGAAGTGTGAAGATTTAACTGTGGGCGGGATACCTTTTCTCCGAAAACCTATTTTTTTTCCAGGAAGGGAGAAAATATATGTAGAAAAACAATCCACTCAGAAATCAATTCTTAACCACAAAACAGTCTATACAGCCCAGTTAATCTTAGGAAAACTTTTCTTTTCAGTAGAGATTAGGAAGTGAGTGCAAGGGTCCCTGGAAGACTGAGAAGAAACATAAACATGGGTTAGAACGTTGATAGCTCCTAAAAGAGTCTCACATTAAGTTGATCCCAACTTTGTTTTTTAATTCTGCTCATGCTTTAAGGAACTTTAGCTGCTCCTCTTCCTCTGTCCAGGCAGAGCTGCTGTGAGGTATAAACACACCTAACAGAGAGCCAGGCTCGCCAGATGTTTTAATGAGGTTAGGGGAGGCCCCCATTTGGGTTCTTAGATACACTTGGTTGGATCCTTCTTAACTTCTTCCCTCCACCCTGCCATCAGAGTGCCAGGGAAGACCCTGCACAGAAGGGAGAAGCAGAGAGGAGTCCTCCTAGGGAAAAGGAACATGCCCATAGAGCCACATATCACACTTGCCCTCTACCACTAACTTCTCCCAACAAATCTGTTGTGTATTTATCATGTGTCCTGCTGTAAACATTTAGGTAGCCACCATTGCAGTAGGTTGCACGGATTATTTTATTCTGTGTTATGTGAGGTTCATTGAATCTCATGCAGATTTATGCAAAATAATATGCAAATCACAGAGCCCGGGCCCTTTTCTTAACAGGACTACAGCATTGCTCCTCGGTGGCACCTGGGACCTGGGGATCCTTTCTCCACTTACGTTTAGCGCACAGCCTGGGACTTGTCCCTGCAGCCTCACCGGGTTAACCGTGCCGCCGTTGGGACCTCCCGCCTGGACTCCCACCACCCACTCCTCTTGGGACTGCCCCGGCAGGGCTGGTGTGGGTGCAGCCACATGCCTGGTGGGAAACATGCTCCAGGCAGAGCCTGCCCCTCCTGGGCTGTGGGCTCGTCCAGTGGGCTCCCCTGTTCCGTGGGTCCCCTGTTCTGCCTCTGGGTGCAATTTGAGGTTTTCCTCTACAAAGCTTGACATGGTATAGGTGCGGGGGACCAGAGACAGGCTCCATGGCCCAGTGCGCCCTCAGCACCATCATCCCACCCCACCCAGGTCAGGGTTCCACTCGAGTGGGAGGGTGGATCAGTGAGAGGAGGAGGAGTTTTCTGAGGTTTTTGTCCCCTGATGGTCTCCTACCCCTCCACATGTCAACCTTCCTGAACCTCGGGGACAACCCATCACTCTGACCAAACCTGCCTCCTCTCATATAGTGGGAAGTGACGAGAAAAGGGGTCGTGGGGTGATAGAGGAAGTGGCATGAGGGTAGAACAGAAGAAGGGCT
>NW_027187301.1:3724577-3734188 GCF_028583685.1 Petaurus breviceps papuanus
TCTTTTAGGTTCAGCACTCATTTCCATGGCTAGGTTAGTGGGGGGTGTTCCCATGTGTTTCCCAAAGTTTACACTTCAGCTGTCTCACAGGCTTATTGTGAGGATGAGTGACCAAGTGCGGTGTCCAGTGCCCTGAGCTTTGCAGAGGCGAGTATCCCTCAAAGCAAAGTCCCATGCTCTAGAATCGCACCTGGCTCGAGAAAGGACCCTGGGGGGTTGTACTTGACCAAGAATCCAGGGGTGCACAGCGATATGGGCATTTGCATGACTGAGAAGAATCGCTGATGTCTTGTTTGCACATGTCACTTACTTGAATATGTTCCAATAAAATGATTCGAAAGCAGGCTGTTGCTATTAAAGTGATTTATAAATCCTTCCTGGTGAGGACTGAGGCCTTTGACCTACAGAGCAGCCACCACCCCCACCCCACCCCCATCATGCTCCCCCGGGAGGACCTGGCCTGGCTGGAGTGGGAGGTATCAGGGAATGGGTTGAGCTTGATGTGGGCGGTGGTCACAGCAAATGGTCTCTCAGAGGCAGCACTTTCCTCTCCTGTTGCCTAGAAACCGAGTTTACATTCTGGGGTGGAAATTACCATATGGAACCAGAGATTTTCTTTTCTTCTTCTTTTGAGGCAGGCACAGGGTTATAGACCTGTTCTGTCATGGAGCAAACAAGGGAGAGAGGAGGAGGAGGAAGAGAAAGGGAAAGACAAAGATGTTGTGTTGTTCTATTCAGAAATAATTCTTAGTAAATGCCCACGTTAGCCGATCGAGTTGCAAAACTGCACCTTTGTGCAATCAGATCGTAGACTAGGAGCTGGAAGGAACCTCAGATATCATTTAGTCCAAGCCTCTCATTTTATAGATATGGAAAATGAAGCCCCAGTTGGGGGTGGTGGAGTAGCTTTCCAAAGGTCAAGCTCCTCAGGTTGCAAGTCTACCACCGGAGTGGTGTCTGACAGTAAGAAAAAGAACCAAATTTCCAAAAATAGCTGTTCAGAGATGTCTTCTTTTCTTGACCCTTTTCTACCCTCCAAGAGATAGCATAATATAATATAAGATATAATCTTGAGCGAGCTGGCGAGGACACCAGGTCAGGCCCTGATTGGTTCACGTCTTTCAGTGTGATATTGGGTGTATGACCTGGCACAAGTCACCTGTCTTCTCAATGACCTAGGAGGAGGGGTTCCCTCACTGGGAGTGCCCTATGCCAGTGAAATCACATATCTTTTCCCTGTTGTTTTCTCCCCTTCCAAAAAAAAAATCTACCCTTACTTTAGATATTGTCAGAATAGAAAACTAGTAACTCAGCAAGTGAACAGAGGTCAGCCCTTGGCATTTTTTCTGTCCAGAACAGGTATCAGGGTAAGGTGGGAAAGGAAGGATTATTAGAAACCCCGTGAACATAGTTATTCTGTCTTTATACATTTTCACCTGGGTCATGGAGGATTCCCAAATGGAGAGAAAAGAGGGGAAAGCAGTCAACTTCTATTTATCCACACTCAGCTAACCTTGTGTTACAGATGGGGAAACTGAGGCCCATATGTATAGACTGACTGCAACTAACTCGATTGTGACCTTAGATGAATTAGGACTAGAGTCAAGGTGTCCACATTCCCAGACCAGTACTCTTTCTAAAACACAGACTTGTCTTTAGCCTGTAATATGGCCTGCAGTTCTCACCATCACCCCTGCTAATTTAGCTCAATGGAACATTTTCTGTCTGTCCAGTGTGTGCCAAGGCAGCCCCCATCTGTTCCTGTGCCCTCTTCTCCTGAGTTTTGAGTATCTCCTCACTGGGGGTGGAGAAGGCTGTACTTGATGAATCCATTGGCACACAGCAACATGGGGCTGTAACAACAAGGCCAACCACATACACAGGGCCAGGGTTTGCCTAGCCACTTAGGGCATGGTGCTAATAAGGCCAGGTGTAATTCTCTTTTAGATTGCTTAGATTTGCTCCATTCCACAGCTATATATTACACACACACCACCTCACCAACTTATGCTATTGGTCTCCCAATACCCCATGTGGATGCACTCAAAATTCACAGATGTTTTATAACAGAGAATCATGGTCCCTGACTCCCCTCCCCCACCCAAAACGAAAGTATACTAATTTCTGTAATAAAAATGGCAAACATTTATACGGCACTTGAAGGTCTATACCAACCCCATTTAACCCAGTGAGGTAGTATAAGCCTTAGGATCCCAGTGTTACAAAATAAGATGTAAGACCCACAGAGCTTAAGTGACTTCTAATCACCAACACTTGGATTCAGTCCCAGGTCACTGACCAGGACTTATTCCATTGGAATAAGTCTCTCTATAAGCCAGTCACCATCATTCCTTGTTCAATCATGTGTTTGAGGTGCCAGAGGAAATAAATGACCCTGATTCAGACCCTACCCTTGGTGTGAGCCCAGTCTAAGACAGGCAATAGTATGGACAGGGACAGAGCATGTAGAGATGATCAAATGAAAGACCAGATGTATCAACAAGCAATAGAAATATGCACAGATTACACATGAATTAACGAAGTTCAGCATCATTGAATTTTCATGAAGAACAAAGCTAAGAGCATTAATGTACAGGCCACTTAGGATGATTGCTAGAGAGCTGGAAGGGAATAGAAGGGACATCTGGTCCAATGCCTCTTTTTACATACAGGAGAAATGAGTTACCCAAGACCACTGAGTTATGTTAGTAAATTAGAATCCAGGCCCTCTGACTCTAAATCCAATGCCATTGCAACTGTATTTAGTGGCAATTACTCATCTCCATTTCCCCCCTCCCCACACCATGCCCATTCTTATAGATGAAAGCTAGGTAGGTGAGGGAGGAATCATTGACCAACCACGGGCCCTACAAGGCAACAGTCCAGGACACTAGAGTCTGAGGGTGCCCCCAAATGCTTCTGGGGGGGGTGTTCATAACTTAGACATGCCTACTTAGCAGACTGATTTAGCTCAAAGAACTACAGAGACAGATAGACAGACAATCATGCCAAGTCCAGATCCTGTTTCAGGAATTGAGTTCTTCCCATTTTAATTGGCTGCCTCACTATCTTATTTACACTTGATTAGGTTATATACAAGTCTCCTTAGGTCTATGTAACAAGGTTTGGTCTCCAACGAATTCTTGGCCCCCAAGCAATTTGAGCTCCCCTGATTACCGAGAACAAGATCTTAACTATTTTTATTGGCAACCCTGCTGGTGATAAGTACATCCTCTTTTAAGAATGATGGACAGTGTTTGGAGATCAGTCTCCAAACCATGTCTGAGTTGGCAGAGTACAAGGCCAGGCCAAAAGGATGATTTGAGAGGTTTTGATCCCTCTATACCTCACTCTGTCACCACCACCACCCCAAAAAATAATAAATCCCCTTCTCTTTTCAACTGCACCAGTGTCTGATAGTCTGAACTGTCCCTCTGCATGGCAACCAGAAGACCCAGTGAAATTGAAAATGTCCTTAGGAAAGGACCCATAACCCTTTTAGTCCTTTAGCCCAGATTAATTGATGAGATGACCCAGCCACTGTTCACAGAGCTAGCAAGAGCAAACTGATCAGCTACATTTGGATGGAGAGCCTACATGGGGAAGCCCACGGCAGGGGTCAGTCAGTGCATGGGTAGCATGAGGCCTTAGGCACCTGGGACTGAGGACTGAAAAGAGATGGAGGTTGTAGGATGTAGGAGTGGAATGGAAGGCACCAATGACAGTTTTTAACAACTTCATAATTTTGCCTTGGAAAGAATACTGAAATAGGAGGCAAGAGGCCAGACATCTAGCTTCTTTCCTACTGCTTAGTGCCGAGGTGGGTGGTGAGTTACATAAGCCCTCTAGGTCTCAGATGCTTCAACGCTGGATCAATAAAAGCCTGGAAAGAAAAGCAGCTAGTGGCCCAGCAGGGACCCAGCCCTCATAGGGGTAGGAGTTCACAAAAGAACCAAGAGGAGGGTGCTACAGAAGGATCATAGATTTAGAGCTGAAAGGGACCTCAGAGGCCATCTAGCCCAACCCCCTAATTTTATAGATGAGGAAACTGAGGCCAAGAAATGAAGTGCTTGCCCAACCAGTGTCACAAGTTCATAGGATTATAGATTTAGAGCTATAAGGGACCCGAGAGGCTACCTAAGCCTCATTTTACAGATAAGGAAACTGAGGCCTAGGGAGGTTAAATGATTTAACCAATATTATATATCTCTAGGGTGTCACATTTTTAGAGGTAGAAGAGACTTGAAGGGATCATCTGGGCCAGGCCCCTCTCTTCAAAGCTAAACCACATGACCTAAGGCAAGTCATCAGTCTCCTTTGGCCTCAGTTTTCCTATTTCTAAAATGAAGGTGTTGGGGCAGCTAGGTGGTACAGTGAATAGAGCACCAGCCCTGCCTGGACTTGAGTTCAAATCCAGCCTCAGACACTTAACATTTACTAGCCTCATGACCTTGGGCAAGTCACTTGATCCTAATTGCCCTGCCTTCCCCCTCCAAAAAAAAAAAAGTAAAATGAAAGAGTTGGACTGGATGGTCTTGGGAGTTCCTTCCAGCTCTGTACCCATGGTTCTGTGATGTCCTGGGATACTTTCCAACTCAGAGGTCAACCATTCTATATATGAAGCCTCAGAGGAGCAAGGAACCTTCCAACTAAAAGATCCAATCCTATGGTACTTTGTATCTGTAGGACAGTCTTTCTCCTTTTATCTCCCTAAAGGTTCCTAAATAAAGTCTCTGGGATTAAGTATACATCTTAGGGAAGATAGAGGTTGCTTGTTGACCATCAAATGGAGGCTTAGGAGACATGAAGGGTTCACCCCAAACAGTACTTGGCCAGGCAAGGCAAAGTGAGTATATTTCCAAATAGTCCATACAGAACATGGAAGAGGACAATGGTCAAGGAGCAGGCAGATTGGAGCTACCCCTTCATCCTTTTCCCCTAACCCACTGAAGCAGTTATCAGTTGGTACAAGACCAGTGAAGGGCACTGTGTTTTCTGCTGACAAGGCTTCCATAAGGTCTTTGTTTCCCCCTGTTTACCACAGCCCCAGACTGTGCTAGGAAGTGGTGCCAATGATAAGACAATAGAACATGCTGGGGCAGGGGGTTGGGAGAGCGAGGGTTGGCTCTGGCTGTTTCCCCCATGGCTAAAGTACCAGGGCCGTAGGCATCCTTTCTCAGAGCTCCCAGTATCCTAACTAGGAGGAAACTACAACATCCAGTGACGTACTTTGAGAGTTGTTATTTCACCATTTTGGGTTAAATATGGTAATTCATACAGCAACATCCTAAACTTAGATGTGGTTACTCATAAACCACTTGATTAAAATATCCGCTTATATTTATTTGCCATTTAATACTTTTTAGTACATTCTCATTTAATCCACATAAAAACCTCACGCGATAGACAAGGCAGGTTTAAATACACTCATTTTTCAGATGAGGAAAGATAGGTAGATGATAGATAGATAGATAGATAGATAGATAGATAGATAGATAGATAGATAGATAGATAGATAGATAGATAGATTAGATAGATTAGATAGATAGATATAGATACATACATAAATACATAGATAGATAATAGCCAGGTAGATAGATAAATGATAGACAGGGAGAGAGGGAGGAGAGGGAGAGAGAGAGAATATGCAGGCATGTAGATAGATGATAAATTAGAGATAGATGGATAGATAGATAGACAGACAGACAGACATGATAAATGAGATAGAGAAAAAGAGAGAGAGCTCTTATTAAGTACTTACTATGTGCTAAACTGACTACACAGAAATATTAAATAAGCAAAGGTAGTGTCAGACCAGGATTAGAACTCGGGTCTCCTGACTCTCTACCCCAGGTTATTCAGAACCAGAAGAACAAGAGCACAGAACTAGAAATGCAAACTCAGTTTCACGTTCACCCTCCTCAGACATTAGGAAGGCAAACCCATCAGAAAACAATCCAATAAAGTCCAAAGGAAAACTTTTGCAGAATATGTGCTATTGCTCCATTTAATTAGCATAGATCATTGAAAACCAACTATATTCCAAAAACGTGTCGCTGAGTGAGTGGGTTCTGTTGTCTGATAGCCAATGAATCATGTCATCAGCCATCTGAGCACGTTGAAGTGCTCAGGAATCACACAAGCAGAATCCAGAGCCATTCCTGCATCTGTGATCCCTTCCATAAGCTGATGTCTCCATGAAAAACCCATTCCCATAGTGCTTTGAAGTCTGCCAAACACATTTCCATGTCTTGCTTGAGTCTCCCAACAATTCCATGAGCTAAGTTATCATCATCCCCATTTTTCAGTTGAAGAAATGGAGGCTTAGGGAGACTGACTTTCCCAGAGTCTCATGACTAGTAAACGTCAAAGACGAGGTATGAAGATAAGTCTTCCTGACTCCACATCCATCATTTCGTTCACTCGATCACACTGCCCAGCATCAGCATCCTACTCACATTCAGCAGATGAACAGTTTGCTCCAATAATCATGCAACCACAAGATTGATAAATTCCCTATCTAGTCCTGGCTTCACTTGCTTCTTCGAAATCTTAACACTAGGGCTAAAAGGGACCGGAAGGGCTCATCTAATCCAGCATTCTGTATACAAAGTAAAACTTAGGCCCAGGGAAATAGAGTGGTTTACCTAAGGTCATACAGCTAGGAACACTGGGACTTGAACATTTGTCCTCAAAAGCTAAGCCAAGCTTTTTTCACTCTGGTATATTGTGGTCAGGCCTAGAGCAGGCTGTACTATCCAACACAGCAATAGAATTGAGCAACCTGCCAGGTATGGATTATCTGTAGATGACCTGGAGGCAGGGGAGTGGGATTTGTGTTGAGTTCCAGATTGGACGAAATGACCTCCAAGGGTTTCTAAGCTCTGAGATTCAGTGATGGGCTAACTGGTGGGTTAATTGAATGTCAGCTTGAGCCAAATGTTATTAGGAAAGAATATCTCCTTGGAGGATGGAATTGAGAGGGGACATTAATATGATCCTTGAAAACATTCCAACGCATGTGACAGAAATAAGACCCTAGAAGTGGGCTAGGAAGTAGGTAGGACCAGCCAGGGATTAAACATTGATCAAACGAGTTAATATTTTAAACCACTTAACACAGCGCCTATTGTCTTGCCTGTTATATAAGTGCTAGCTATCATTATTATTATTATTATTATTATTAAATATGGGCTATAAATAATTCCCATTTGGATGATAGAAAGTTGAATGTCCAAAGGGTAATAAAGTATTCTGGGATGAAAGGTACAGCAAGGCTATGCATTGTAGCTAGGTTGACAGGCCTTAAGTACATTGACCAAGTGTGTTATTGAAAACCACTATTTTTATGTCTTAATTAAAAAGGACAAAGGACAAATCACATTGAGAAAAATGTGGCATGGGGTGGGTGGGGGGAGGTCAGAGGGTGGGACATCACCAGGAGAACAAACCTAGTGGGTGTGAAAAACCCTCATCTGTTGTTTTCCACCCTGCTTCTCACATTGGAGCCAGGGTTTGGCGGCAGTTCATCCTGCCCTAGCCAAATACTAGTTGCTATATAACAAAAGAAACAGAAGCCAAATTCTCCTGCCTTGAGACATTTACCAGCAGCATGGTCTAGTGGGCAGAGTGTGGGATTGGAAGTCAGGGGGACCTAGGTTCAAATCTCAGCTTTGCCATTTGACTTGGGGGAAGTTTATCATTCTGAACCTCTATTTCCTCAACTTTATAAAATAAGGGAGTTCAGTTAGAGAATTTCTATGGTCCAGTTTCTAATTCTGTATTAAGAATTTTTAACCTGGTGAGGCTCATGAACTTTATAATCCTATGCATTTTATAAATATTACTATGCTTTTATAAATATTACTCTGAGAGGCTTCACCAGACTGCCAAAGGGGTTTGTGACACCCCAAAAAGTTTAAGAACCCCAGCTCCAAATCCTGTGATCTAAGAGATCTACACACATTGAGACAGAGAAGTAGAAAACAAGGTGACTTGCAGCAGGGAAAGAACATTCGTTTCTCTCTGATTGCCCTGAGAGCTCCCCTGGTCCATCAGAGACTGTGGTCCCTCCAGCACCCTGGAGAAGCCTGCACTCGTTGGCAGCAGTCTGAAAATTGTCTGCTCCAGAGCTTCGGGACCGCCAGAGCATGATGGACCCCAGGCTATGACATTGGCACTGCCCCCTACTCGTTCTAGGCCAGCACCCCCAAACTATGATTTCTCTTAAAAATCCTCTACTCTCATCCCCAAGGAAACCCCACAAAAAAAAAGGGGAAAGAGGAGGAGAAAATACCGTCATTTCTCAGTTAACCATATGCAAGATCTTCATAATGTCCCTAACCTAGCTAGGTAAATTCATAGGGACTCAGAGGTCATCAGTCATTTAGGACAGCGAGGTAGTATGGTGGCTAGAGTGCAGAGCCTAGAATCAGGGAGACCCGAGTTCAAATCCTGCTACAGTTACATATGAGTGTGTGACCCTGCACAAGTCAGCTAACCTCTCTCAGTCTCACTTTCTTCACCTGCAAAAAGGGAGGTGGGAACTCAGTAACCTCCAAGGTACCTCTACAATTCCAACCCCCCCATCTTTCAGAATAAGAAACAGATACTAAGGGATGTGAAGTGGCTAGTCCAGGTACCCAGGAAGCAAGCCTCAGAAGCAGCATTTGAATTAGGGTCCTCTAACTCTCAAGCCAATGTCTTCCATTGTTTAGACTTCTCAAGCCAGTATTCCACTGGCATCGACTGTCGATTTAAAGTTCATCCAATACATTGGCTTTATTTCCATTATCCCTGACACTGAGCTTTCTATCAGTCCTCTTATGAGAACTTTGGACTCTGGCCCTGGGGCAGTGCCAGTGTCTGTAGCTGTTCAGAAGCACGTGGGGAGAGAAGTCTTGGTCTTTCCCAAAAACTTTTCTTGGTTAAAGGATATTGGACAATCTGTCATAGGGCTACTGCTGGTGTGGGATCAATCTCTAAGGATCTTCTAAAGTCTCCTTGGACCTGCCTTCTCCCAAGACTAAGCTAAGTCTGCCTGGGCTCTAAAAAACCACACAAGGACAAGATTAATACATATATGTGGCATACATCTATATGCATGTATGTATATGTATACATACATGTATACACACATATGTATACTGTGTGTATGTACATATCTGTATGACTGACTTGGGCTAAAGAGGAGAATTTGTTGTTCAGGTTTTATAGTTGCATCAAACTCTTTTGTGACCTGGTTTAGAGATTTTTTTGACAAAGATATTGGAATGGTTTGCCATTTCCTTCTCTAATTCATCTTGCAGATGAGAAAACTGAGGCAAAAAGAGTTTAAGTGACTTGTCCAGGGTCACGCAGCTAATAGTTGTCTGAGGCCAGATTTTAACTCAGGGAGATGATTCTTCCTGACTTCAGGTTCAACACTGTATCCACTAAACCACCTAGTTGCATATCTATCTATCTATCTATCTATCTATCTATCTATCTATCTATCTATCTATCTATCTATCTCTATCTATCTATCTACCTACCTGTCTATCTATCTATCTATCTATCTGTCTGTCTATCTATCTATCTATCTATCTATCTATCTATCTATCTATCTATCT
>NW_027187301.1:3734198-3759607 GCF_028583685.1 Petaurus breviceps papuanus
TCTATCTATCTATCTATCTATCTATCTATCTATCTATCTATCTATCTGTCTGTCTGTCTGTCTGTCTGTCTGTCTGTCTGTCTGTCTGTCTGTCTGTCTGTCTATCTATCTACCTACCTGTCTGTCTGTCTATCTATCTATCTGTCTGTCTGTCTGTCTATCTATCTATCTATCTATCTATCTATCTATCATCTGCCTAATGAATATACCAGCACATTAAGATCAGATAGGAACTGCATTTTAATCTGATTCAGGTCACACTTGGGAGTGATGAACATCTGGCCTGTGAGCCATACATTTGAAACCACTGACTCCTCCAAGTTAACCCAGGATTACCCCCACCCTGTGCTCCTAGAGATGTTCCATCTACAGGGTAGACCTGCCAGCAGACCCTGCTACAGAAAAGTTCCTGACCAAGACCCAAGGGGAGAAGCTGGTGACCGACCTGAATGTCATGGCCCATGGCAGCTGTAACAAATACTTCCTGTGTGCCTCAGTTGGCATGGCTTGTACTGTTCACTCCCTCTGGTGGTTTAAAGTTCTCTTGGGAAGGCAGGACAAATAGGACTGACCATGGATTGACCACTAGGCTTGGAATCAAGAAGACCTGAGTTTGAATCCTGCCTCAGATATTGACTTGCTGACTATGTGACCCTAGGCATGTCATTTAACTACTTGGACCTCAGGTTTCTCATCTTAAAACGGGGCATTTGGCCTCATTGACCTCCAAGGGTGCTTCCAGATCTGAATCTCAGGTACCTTGGTCCAATGAATTGATGTGGCTTGCTACAGATACAGGGTCAGGTTGTACCAGGTTTTTTCCAGTGGCTCTTCATTAAGTTTTGCACAGGAAAAACCCACACTCCAGCCCCCTGGACAGCAGTACACTTCACCACAGTCAACCTGCATATTCAGGTCAAGTAGCACTGAACAGGAAAATGCAGCTTAAAAACAACTATTCTTGTAATCAGTCTTGTCTTAACCTGCCTATGTCACTTTTGACATTTCTGGGCCTCAGTTTTTGTATTTGTAAAATGAAAAGGTTAATGGGGAGGCTAGGTGGCACAGTGAATAGAGCACCAGCCCTGGAATAAGGAGGACCTGAGTTCAAATCCAACCTCAGACACTTAACACTTACTAGCCATGTGATCTTGGGCAAGTCACTTAACCCCAATTGCCTTGCCTTACTCCCTCAAAAAAAAAGATGAAAAGAAAAATTTTTTAAAAAGTTAATATAGATTATCTTTAAGGATCTTTACCATTCTAACATATAATCCCTCTCCTAAGACATCAAAGTAGAGAGAGCACTAGTCCTAGAAGTCAGGAAGACTCAAGAAGACACCTGTTTAATCTATTTCCTCAGTATAATATAACAGATCCAATAGTAAACATTTATTATGCACTTACTGTGTGCAGAGTACTGCCAGGTCATAAGAGAGATATAAAATTTAGATAAGAAATATTGCTTCATGGACTTCATAGCCTAGTAGGGAGATAAGTGAGATATATATTATACATAAGAAAATCTATGCACATATAGAACCTATAATTTCACTGATGTAGGGAACTCCTTAGTCAGAAAAACCCCTCTACCAATGTACCATTTGTACTTTCTTGGCAATTCATAGTCTTGGAGAGTTTCTTAGAGCACTGAGAAGTGATTTATCCAGGATCACATAGTCTGCTTATGGGTCAGAAGTTGTTCTTGAACCAGGCATTCCTTAATAAAAGGCCAGGCCTCCATTGACTCTGCCATATTTCCTCTTCTGATATTGAGAAGTACTTTGCAGCTTTACAAAGAGAAGAGCTCGTTGAGGTCTGGGAGTTGGAAATAGGGAAGGAAGTCATTGCCAGCTGGGGAATTAAGGAAGATTTCCTGAAGGAGGTGGCATTTTATTTATAGGAAGGGTAGATTTGAACAGACAAAGGTGGGGGTGGACAGTCCAGGGACAGAGAACAGTGTGAACAAAACCCCAGGAACATGAGAGCATAGTGTGTGTTCAGGGACAGAGAATAACCCAATTCAGTTGGAGAACAGAATGACGCATGGAGGAAAAAGTCTGGAAAGTCTGGAAAGGGATGTGGTGTCTGACTGTGGAGGACCCAAAGGTCATGGTCAAACAAGATCTCCTCCAGGTTGATCTAGCACGAACAACCCCAGCCAATCCACTTATCAGCAGCCTCCTTTTCATAAATCACCCCCTCTTTGTCCATAACTTTTGAGGAGAAATGAACAGCAATTGCTCCTTATGGAAAGGTTGAGAATCTGTCATTTTGTCACCACAGCTTTCTGAAGGAAGGGAGAAGACCAGAAACAGGCTTCCTTCACCATATGCCCTGAGGCCCCGAAAGGGATCTCAAATTCACTGTATGGCATGGTATAGTGGAAAGAGCTGGCCTAAATTCTACTTCTTTTATTGGGAATTTCAGAGGAAAGTCCCTCTAACAAGGCAACTTCCGTGCAATTTAGTCTTCAGAAGGAGCCCAGAGAATAGAGAGGTTAAGTGACTTGCTCAGGATCACACAGCCAGTAAGTGGTGTCAGAGGAAGGACTTGAACAAGTCTTCCTGGCTTTGAGGCCAATTCTCTGTCCACTATGCCATGCTGTCTTTGAGAAAATAGTGGAAATGATTCCAAAAGATGCATGAGACGTTGGGTGCTGGACTTGACAATTGAGTATGAAGCTGCAGGAAAGAACTTTGGAATTAATCGCAAGATTTTGAGTTTTGGGGGGAGAAGAAGGCAAGTGCTGCAATCCAAAATGAGAATAGTTTGGATAAGACAGAAGGCTTGTTGAGGCAAGGGTAGAGTGGCTCTCAGTTCTGTCTTCTTTTTATTGAATTTGAGTTGTTCTTACTTCCTGAGTTATGGGTAGCTGAGAAAAAAACAAGACTGATTCACCCTTTATCTAATAATTATACTCTTTAAATAAAAGTTGCCCTTATTTACAAACCATAAACATTTCACTACTCAAATTCTCAAATAAGAACATAATATTGAGAAAGGCCTTCAATATTGAATGGACTCCCCATGGCAACCTTATGGGAAGATCTAGCTGAAGTCATACAGTATAGACAGGCATGAACAAGAGATGTCTTTCACATTTTTTTATCTCCAGCTTAATATAATGCCTAGCACATAGTAGGCCCTTAACAAATACTAGTTGACTGACTGTCTTCTGCATTGTTAGAGGGAACAAACAAAAGCTATGGATCACAGACCCATTTGAGTATTGTAATATGGAGCAAGAGTGAAAGAAATAAAAACAATTCAGGACAGTTTGCTATCTTCTCACTTAATATCAACTACTATTATTCACTGTTTAATTTAACTGTGGGTTTACTGCTCAGGACTAAGAAGAACCCACCCCTAGCTCTTTTCTTAAAATTGAAGACTTTCTAGTCTGATGTTTCTTTGGTTTCAGAGAAGTTGAGACAGAATGTGGTAGGAAAGCATCATATTTCAGCCTGCTTCTTCCCACTTTGCCAGTCTTCAACAGCAGCAACAAAACTATGTCCAGTTTGTCTTATCACCAATAGAGCCCATACCCATACCTACTTAGCACTGTTTGCACAGTTTGGAACATCCCCTTCCAATCCATCCCTTTTAACAAGAGTTGATAATTTTCTTTTTTTATGTTTCTTTTTTATTCCACAGCAAAAACAGGACAAAATGAAAACAAAATAATTTCCATTTTTTCCCATCTGTGTCAATTCTGACTCCTTCCAATCAGAAAAAATTACCCATAACCACAAACTTTGAATCTCTACAATTACTTCTTCCCACCAGATCTCCTAACTTTCAAGTTAAAGTTAGTTTGCATAGAATAGCTTAAGGATATACACTAACTAGCCTGGTGAACCTTTACCAAGCCCCTTAAAGGGTTTTTGTCTTATATTCTCCTCACGTTCAAATGCATTTTAGAAACAACATATTTCAGGGCGGCCAGGTAGCACAGCAAGTAAGAGCACCAGCCCCAGAGTTAGGATGACCTGGGGATCGAATCCAGGCTCAGACACTTAGCACCCACCCAGAAACACCTGGCCATGTAACCTTGAGCAAGTTACTTAACCCCAATTGCTTAGGGGCGGCCAGGTGGCTCAGCGAGTAAGAGCACAGGCTCCAGTGTCAGGATGACCTGGATCAAATCTGGGCTCAGATACTCAGCACCACACCCAGAAATAACTGGCCATGTAACCTTGAGCAAGTTACTTAACCCCAATTGCTTAAAAAAAAAAAAGAAGAAAGAAACAACATATTTTTAAGTATAGTTACCCATACTTGGTAACAACAAAGGGAATTGGGGAATGTGAAAAGCAGAGAGGATATATTCCAAATAATATGTAAAATTTATGTCCTACACATTTATATATTCTTGACTTGAGGGGTCTTACATATTAAAGTGCCTTTTGAGATAAAATATTTAAGGATAAAGATGAATAGAAATGAGCTAATGGCAGATGGAGTGAATGTTTGGGGACACAGGGGTTGAGCACATGTCAGGATTTTGGCTCCAAACTTTCAGCAGCTGGAGTAAAAAGAGAAATACACCAAGTTATGTAGTTCTAATTTTCTGGCAAGAGAAATTACACATTCTATTTTACTACAAACAGTCTGAGTTGCAGGGTTTTGCAGCCATTACTCTTGTCCAAATTACGTTCTTTGAGCAATGGGGGCTAAGCTTTGAATAGCCATGAATCCATTTAATTCAATGATCATTTTTAAAGCACCTTCTATGTGCAAGGCATTATATGAGGTGCTGGGGATACAGAGACAAAAATTAAATTATCTCTGCCTTCAAGGAGCTTATATTCTAGTAGAAGGATACAGCCTGTATCACAAACAAATAAATACAAAATAATTTGAAGAGGAAAAGAGCCCCAACTCATGGACAGATCAGGAAAGGCTTCCTAGATTATGTGGCACCAGAACTGAGCACTGAAAGTAGCTAGGGCAACTTTCTAAGAGGCAAAAGTGAGGAAGGAGCGTATTCCACACAAGGGCCAGAAGCAGGTTGTAGAATACTGAGTTTGGGCAAACTGGTTGGTCAGATCGGCTGAAACAAAGAATGCCTACAAGAAAAAATATGAAATAACTGCAAAGGTAGATGGGACTCATGTTGTACAAGGCTTTAAATTCCCAAAGAGTTTGTATTTTATTCTAGAGGCAATAAATGCCCAACAGAAGAGTTTGCATTTTATTCTAGAGGCATCAGATGCTGGACAGAGGCATCAAATGCCAGCAGAAGAGTTTGTGTTTTATTCTAGAGGTATTAATGCCCAACAAAAGAGTTTGCATTTTATTCTTGAGGCATCCGATGCCCAACAGAAGAGTTTGTGTTTTATTCTCGAAGCATCAAATGCTGGCAGAAGAGTTTGTATTTTATTCTTGAGGCATCCGATGCCTGACAAAAGAGTTTGAGTTTTATTCTAGAGGCATTAAATGCCCAACAAAAGAGTGTGCATTTTATTCTAGAGGCATCAAATGCCCAACAGAAGAGTTTGTGTTTTGTTCTAGAGGCATCAAATGCCAGCAGAAGAGTTTGTGTTTTGTTCTAGAGGCATCAAATGCCAGTAGAAGAGTTTGTGTTTTGTTCTAGAGGAATTAGGGAGCTACTCCAGATTTCTTAGCCGTGAAATGTCATGATCTGTCATGTATTTTAGGAATATTTAATTGGCAGCAGCATAGAAACCAAATTGGAAAGGGAGGAGACTGGAAGCAAGAATTACAACTAGAAGACCTTGGTGATACTCCAGGTTAGAGGTGATTATGGCTTGGACTAAGGTGGTAGTCTTTTAGATAGAAAGAAGGGATCAGTTAATCAATAAACATTTATCAAGTGCCTGCTGTGTGCCAGGCACTGTGCTGATATGGATGCAAGGTATGCTGAGAAGGTAGAATTGATAAGACTTTGCAGCTTTGACTAGGGGAGAGGGAAGATGAAGAAAAGGGAGGGGAAAGTCAAAGATGACTCTAAAATTTTGAAAATAGGTGGTGATATTCTCAACAGAAACAAAGAAGTTAAGTAGAATATTGACCATAGGAGGGAAGTAATGAGTTCCATTTTGGACATGTTGAGCTTGAGATGCCAACTAGATATCCAATGAGAGACTGACAATGTAAGACTGGAGTTTAGGAGATAAATTAGGACTGAAATGCAGATTTAAATGTCACCTATGTAAAAATGTGTTTGGGAGTTGATTATACCTCTAAGAGAATGTAAAGAAATAAGAGAAAACCCAGGATGGGCCCTAGGGACACACACATGCATAGTAAATGGGATAGGGGTGATAATTCAATACAGAAGACTAAGAAATATAGACAGATAGAAGGAGAATAAAAAGAGAGCAATGTCATGGGAGCCAAGAGAGAAGGAAGTGCCCAAGAGGAAGGGATAAACTCTTCCTCCACAGTGTTCACCTCTTCAGAGAGGTCCACTAGAATGAGAACTGAGAAAAGGTCATTAAATTTAATAGTTAAGCAATGGTTATTACCCTTGAGGAGAGCAGGTGCAGTAGAGTGGTGGAATTGGAAGCCAAATTTTAAAGATGTGAAATGATTAGAAGTGAAGAATGGAGGCAGTGAAATACAGAGGACCCTTTCTATGAGTATGGCATCTGATGATAGAGGATGGGGAAAAAAACCATGGTCTCAGCCACATCATAGCAATTTAGCTCCATTCTGGCTTAGGTTTTATGTGTTTACTCTGTGAAGTTTTAATTATAGTTTTATAATCAAAAGAAAATGCAGGCAGAGACTACCTTGACTCCTTAAAGCAATGCTCAGCTACCTGGGGAAAAATCCACGGTGCTGTTTTTTTTTTCACAAAGCGGAGAACACAGTCTTCTAAAAAGGAGGGATTGCATGCACAGACTGTGCGTGAAATAGATGGTAAAAGATTAGTATCAAAAACTTAAGGATATATAGTGAAGGTTAATCAAAATACCTTTAAACCTGGAGCCTCTGGTGGTAGAATGAAGGCTGAAAACCCTTGGTGGATTCCCAAAATCTGCTCCCAACGACTCCCCAAGATAACTGTACATGGCAGGGCATGAGAACATCCATCTGGCCACACATCAGGCCGTTGATGTCCTTAGTCTCTAGAAAGGAATGTCCTAATGGTATCACTTCCTAGGAGAATCTTCTAAGTTATAAAATCTCAGAACTTGAAGGGACCCTAGAGATCATCTGGTCCAAAAGTTCCTAACCAGAGGACTGTTAGTTAGTTTGTTTGTTTGTTTAATATTCTGATAAGTATATTTCAATATAGTTGGTTTCCTTTGTAATCCTATATACTTTATTTTACACATTTTAAAACATTAGTCTGAGAAGGGGTCCACTGGACCTCCAGAGAGGTCCATGACACAAGCAAAAGTTGAGAACCGCTGCTTTAAGCCCAACCCTCTTCGTTTTACAAATGAAGATAGTGGGGCCCAGTAGAGAGTAGAAGTGAGAGGCTTAAAGCTATACTGTAAGTTCTGAAAGAACCAGTACTAGAACCCAGGCCTCCCAATGCCCAGTATACTGCATACCATTTGCCTTCATAAATATTTATTTATTTGTTTGTTTGTTTGTTTGCTTTTTGGAGGGGGAAAGGAAGGGCAATTGGGGTTAAGTAACTTGCCCAAGGTCACATGGCTAGTAAGTGTTAAGTGTCGGAGTCCGGATTTGAACTCAGGTCCTCCCAACTCCAGGGTCAGTGCTCTATTCACTATACCACATAGTCTCCCCACTTTCATAAATCTTTTCCCAAGGTCTGGGGCTATCTGCCTTCAGGCTGCTTTAGAAGGCCTGGCTAGTTTATGGGTCTATTTGTAAATCTAAAGAGAGCTAACCAAATACGGGAAAATCAGAAAGGAGGAAAGCAAAGCTTTGTTTATTGGGTAGAGAGAAACATTTAGTCAGACAGCAATGTCAAGAAGTGTCCTAAAATTGCTCTAATTAAAAAAAAAAAACTTACAGCTCATGTTTCAGGCATATTACAAAACATTGCAAACCTCTCTCTACCTCTTGGTTTTATGTATCCCAGGAGCCTCTTAGATCCCCTCACTGAAGTGTATTGGTCTTCTGGGAAGAGACAGACAACAAGGAAGATCCAAATTCTAACCCATTTGTGATATGGGAGCTGAGAGATGTGGGATGTTTATATGTACAAATATAGATAAAAATATAGATACATATACATATACAGTTATCCCTTCCACATTGCCAGCTTTGGAAATGCCACGCCCCTGCAATCTGGCAAATCTGCATAAAAAGTTTTGGCACCCCTTTTGTATCAGAGAAGTCTGAATTATTATGATATTAAAATGTAAAAAATGTTGATATTATATAATACTCCACGTAGATTTTATGCATTTGCGTTTCTAAACTTTTTCTCTGTTTTCTGCTGGCCTTTGCATGTCATCTGTGGCTTTAGCAAAATACCCCCCAAAATTCTCATTTTATTTCTTATGACAACCTGCAATATATTGAAACCACAATGGGGAAAATTTCAATGTGGTAAGGATAACTGTACACACACATGTTCGTATACACATGTGTATTTGTACATATTCATATGTATACAAATGCACATACATATATACATATATAATTAATACAGTGTGTGGTTATATTAAAAATTACTAGCATGATAATAATGGTACAAAAAATGAAAACCTTCTTTCAGGTGAATCATTTCATCCCAGTCCACCAGACCCAAATCTATCTTACATCCTGGCAGGCATTATTTGGCAGGAATTATCTCTCTGGGCGAAGCAGGGAGAAGAATGGGAAGGAGTGTCTAAATACCTATGTATTTAGAGATAACTAGGTGGTGCAATGGGTAGAGGTCTGAACCCAGAATCAGCAAGATCTGAATTCAAATCTGATCTGAGACACTCAACTAGCTAGGTGACCTTGGACAAGTCACTTAACTTCTCTATGGCTCATTTTCCTGATCTATAAAGCAGGGATAATAATAGCACCTACCTCCCAGGGTTTTCATGAGAATAAAGTGAGATAATATTTGTAAAGCACTTAACACAATGCCTGGCACCTTAGGGCTTTAAAAATGTTTATTTTCTCCCTTTGTCTTATGTCTAATCTATGAAGATTGGAGAGGGTAGAGTTCAAGGTAGAGGTGATTAGTGGAGAGCTGGAGAGTGGTCACTGACTGCCTTGCAAGGAAGGCTGTAGAAAAAGGAAAAGAAGAGAATGAATTGTAGGATTTTCTAGGTTTGTATAGCACGGAGGAACTGGAGATGAAGCAATTGGGTGAAATTCTGCTCAGCCTTACTTTAAATGACCAAAATGCAAATTAGGAGGGCAAACCAGCCCTTTTATTTCAGTCTTTTTGTAAGAAGATTATAGACCTAATTAAGGAAGCAGACTTGAGCTGTATAAGGTCACTGGCTAGGGTTACACTAATATGGGAGACAAGGCTAGAACAAACTATTCTTCCGCCCTTGGCAACGTTTGAAAAATGTGTCCCATCCCTTCTGTCTCCTGGAGGTTCTGCGTCTTCATGATCATACTTGACTTTTTTTCTTGGTCCAGACCTGTTATTTCACTCATGTGAGGAACACCTCATGTGGAGACGCCTCCTACCAATCCGCTAATCATGTATAACTTGTAGACTTGTAGGGAATTGCTTGGCACACTGAGAAGTTAAATAATTTGTTGTTATTATTCAGTTGTGTCCAACCCTTCATGACCCCATTTGGGATTTTCTTGACAAAGATACAGTAGTGGTTTGCCATTTCCTTCTCTGGCTCATTTTATACATGAAGAAACTGAGGCAAACAAGGTTAAGTGACTTGCTCAATGTCACACCTAGTAAATGTCTGAAGCCAGATTTAAACTCAAGTCTTACTGACTCGAGGCCCAATGCTCTATCATCTATACTACTTAGCTGCCCTAAATGACTTGGTAGTATTTATCAAAGACAGAATTTGAACCTAAATCTTCCTGGTGTCCTCCATACATACTCTAGGGCTGCCTCTTACTCAAATCCTCCAGTAGATCCATGGTCTCATTAATGTGAGTATACTCTCCAGGAATGCAGAATGCAGTCTGTCTATGCCTGCCTATCCTATGGAACTCACGTCCATACCCTTCCATGGGCATGTTGCTTGGTCACCTCATCTTGCAGGATTTGCAGTACTCAGAGTGAGCATGGTAAACCAACTGTTGTTGACATAATTACTGCTGACATGTCCTTGACACTTGATGACTTCTGTGTGGATGTGGGCATAGGAGAGGATGACGGAAAATCCATTGGAAAGCATGGCTTAGGATCAAGAAATATAAGAAACCAAAATTTTAGAGACTGCTGAGAAGCCTCACACCTGTATATTATGAAAACTTTATTCAAGAACAGAGTTGAATGTGCTGAACATGGAAACCATTGCTCCCCCCCCCCCCCCCAACAAAAAATTGATTTGTCTCTGTCTTAATAGAAGGGTTACCAATTTAGGGTCATTTCCTATCAGCCTTCTGTGTGTAATCATGTCATTAACTGGTCAAAAATCAATACTGGAGTTAAAAGTTAAAATTAACACCTAACTAGGAGAAAGGACAGAAACAAGAAGACAAAGCATGTGATTTCTGCTACTCCAACCTAGGCTTTTTAAATGAAGTGTTGAATCCCATTCTCTCAAAAAAACAAACAAAAAAGATAATAGTAAAGATGTTGACCCTGACTAGAACCAATTCTTAGAGTTTAGTTGAACCCAAGCAGTCACCACAAGAGTCCAGAGTCCTCTTTAGCCAACCAGCATTTTTAAGCATGGTAGTTATAGGCAACATAGCACAATACCATTTTTTAGCATAATACCATTTACAAAAGCAGCTAGGTAGTGCCACAGAGCAATGTGCTGGGCCTGGAGTAAGGAAGACCTGAGTTCACATCCAACCTCAGACATTTACTAGGTGTGACCCTGGACAAGTCACTTGACCCTCTTTGCCTCAGGTTCCTCATCTGTAATATGAGCTGGAGAAGGAAAAGGAAAACCATTCCAGTATCTTTGCCAAGAAAAATTCCAAATGGGGTCATGAAGAGTCAGACATGACTGAAATGCCTCAACAACAAAAGTGCCATTATCATCACTTTAACCCAAATAGCAGCAGGGTACTAAAAACTCTTCAGAGTAATTGAAAGTTTTCTTTGCCCAGCTTGTGCCAGGAGGCTGGTAAAACTTGCCTTCTATTTCTAAGTACCATGAGGTTTAAGCAGCCTCAGATGGTCAGAAATTTTAAAGATTATTTCATATTTTGGCAAGAAAATTCTCCAAGTCTCAGTAGGTACGTTTTGTTCTTGGGATTTCATAAATATATAATTCTGCTTTGTTTTTTTTTAAATATCATACATTTAAATATACATAGCCCAATATTCTGCTACCTTGACATAGTATAAAGAAATATAGGCAGAAGAATAAGTGCATTTTATGCACTATGGGAAATTTAAAAATACAATAAAATAAGAACACCAAAAAAACCACACTGTCATGCAGTGTTTTAATTGCTATCTTAGCTTCAGAAAACTTCAAATAACTTGTGGTTATTGGGTGATATTCATGGGGATGCTGATCGTGATGAAGAGGCACATTCTGGGTTTGAGAAGGAAGGCTGCCTCCTCTTACCACTGAGGAGATGACAAGAGAAATAGCTTAAAGGAGATGCAGAAGAGATGTCCATTTGGACAAAGGGGAATGGGCCGATCTTGTGGCAAGAGCAAAGATAACAGATAGTCCCCTGCTCCATTGGTAGCTTGTGCAATGTCAGAGCTAGAGAAAAACCCCCAGGGTGTTAAGTGGGCCTTCTTCCCTTTGATTTCTGTGTTCCCCCCACCACCACATAGGATTTATAGGAGGACACAGGCAAGAGTTGTGAAGAATGAGTAGGCATTGATGGTTTTTTATCTGCACCATTGGGAGTATGTTCCCATCAATGAGATAACAGGTCCATTTTACTCATAGTAGTAGTAATGGTAGTAGTAGTTGTAGTAGTAGTAGTAGTAGTAGTAGTAGTAGTAGTGGTAGTAGTAGTAGTAATAGTAGTGGTAGTAGTAGTAGTAATAGTAGTAGTAGTAGTAGTAGTAGTAATGGTGGTAGTAGTTATAGTAGTAGTAGTAAAAAATAATGATAATAAACTTACACTAAAGACTTATCCTGTATTTCATTATGATATGAAATACCACACCAAGTAGGGTAGAGACCCCACCAAGTTGGAAACCCATCAAATGACTATGTGTCTGTGATCTAAGGACCATCAAAGCTCCTTGAGGACATGGACTGTCTTTTGCCCCTTTCTGTATCCCTGGTGCTTAGCACAATTCCTTGGCACAGAGTAAAAAATGCTGAATAAACGTTTGGTGGTTGGTTGATTAATTGATTGATCAAAGCAGGACTGCATCCAAACCATCATAGTCCAAAAGCAGATATGCCTTTGTCATCCATCTTAAGATTTTTTACCTTCCATTGTAAGAAGATTCAGAGAGAGAATAATGTTCTAGGGTCAGGGGGCTCAGGGAGTCATTCCAATGTTAAACCTGGTGTTGATTATAAGGATTTCGAAGGTCCTTCCCAAATCCAAGAATCAATGATTCTAAGAGACTATGTGTGGCAAGACACTGGATCTGAGCTCAGGACAGCAAGTGTCCTTTAACTGCTTTCCGTGATCTTGAGTAATATTGGTGAGGTGCCATGGACTAGAATAGGCAAATTCTTTTTCTTTACATTTTTATGGAGAAAATTTTAATAATGCATATTAAACTTTTTAAAATGTTAACTTTTGTCTTTTTCTACCAGTTTTTCTATCTTTGTTTCAAATTTTTTTAATTTTATTTTCTTGGGGTGGCTAGGAAGTACAGTGAATAGAGCACCAGCCCTAGAGTCAGGAGGACCTGAGTTCAAATCTGGCCTCAGACACAACACTTAGTAGCTGTGTGACCTTGGACAAGTCACTTAACCCCAACTGTCCTGCTTTCTCCCCTCAAAAAAAGCAAAAAAAATTTTATTTTCTGTTATTTTTAGTTCCTAATTTTCTCCCATACCAACCCATTGAGAAAGCAAGAAAAACAAAATGCATTACAAATATTACTCCCACAAAAAAATTCCTGTGTTATACTTATTCCCCCCCCAAAAAAAAGAAAAAGAAAAAAAGAGGCAGACTCTCTTTCTAGAGGTAGATAGCATGTTTTATCATGAGTCTTTTAGAATTGTGATTGGTTACTGTATTGATTTGAGTTACAAAGTCTTAGTGTGCTGATTTTCAAAAAAGGAAGCTTTCAAATGAATAGCCTGAAAGCATGACAACTGATTTCTGGAGAAAATCTGGAACACGTTAAAGGGGTGGTTTATGAGCAATTAGATAAGTAAGTGATCACTAAGTGCTTGCTTGACCTCATCAAGACAAGGCATATAAAAGTCACCGCATTTCTCATTTGACAGCGTTACTGGACTGGCAGATGAGGGAAATGCTGGACACATAGTTTACCTGGTTTTCAGTAAGGCATTTGCATAGTCTTTTATGGTATCCTTGTCAAAAAGATGGTGGAATAGAAATTAGATAATGTCATAGTTTGACTGGTTTCAAATGAACTAAATGACGTAACCCCAAAGGGGTGATTAATGAAATGATGAAAGCTTAAAGGTTATCTGAGGTCCCTGACCAGAGTACCATAGGGCTATATCCTTAGACCCAGTCCTTCATTATTTTTGTCATTGACTTATATGAAAGCATAAGCAGCATCTTCCTCAAATTTTCAGATGCCATGAAGCTGGATGGAATATTTCAGACACGGATGGCCTGTGAGCCAAATCTGGCTTCCTGATTGTTTTTGTACAGCCTGCAAGCTGAGAATGGACAGCTCATGGGTCATGCTACACTAGGCAATAGGCCAAATTTGGCCCGCACACCATAGTTTGCTGACTCCTGGAATAGCTAATGCATTCTGTGATGAAATAGTGATCTAAAAGGATTTCATGAGGCTAGAATTATGTGACAGCACTAACAAGATGAAATTTAGTAGTTATAAATCTAAAATTCCGCATTTAGGTTGATGAAATCAATGGTACAGATACAAGATGAGGAAAACATGGCTAAAAAGCTGTTCATATGAAAAAGGGCATGCTTTCAATCCCAATATAGGGGAACTTCACATGGAGGCATATGGAGACATTATTTCCTTTCTAGACCACCCCACTAACCCCAAATATATCTGTGTCCTTTATTGATTTCTGTGGTTCCATTAGTACAAACTCCATATCCATGGCATTGGTTATAGATTGTCAGCACTTGAAAGGGAGGTCAGCTTTAGTCCAGGCCCCTCCCTTCAGAGATCAGGAAGCTGAGGCCCAAAGCAGGAAAGTGACTTGCTCACATTTGCCTAGCCCATTAAGAACAGCTCAGAGCCCAGAGCCCAGATCACTCAAGAATTTTCCCATTAAGATAGTATTTTCATCAAAAGCAAGGTCCCACTTATGATAAGCTTCTCCCTTTTCAGTCGCTGAACAAAAGGGTGCTTTCTTAGAGGTTTCTGAAAGAATGTATGAGCATAACTGCTCAGGAGAAGGTTTGGGAGGGTGTTAAAGAGCTTTCTATTGCAAAGTGGAGATTAAAGTCTAGCAGAAAGGTAGGATGTAGGGAGAAGAGGGGAGAGAACACAAGCAAGGCAAGACTGGGAGGTGGGGGAAAATCTTCCTTCTTGGGGGGAGATTTTCTTTTCCTCCACTATTCATTGTATGTTTGAGGTTTTACTGTATCTGGAATACAAGTCCAGTACCATTTGACATGATAGGGATTTCACTCAATGACCGCTAAGCTGCCTTCCTGTCCCAACATTCTTTGACTCTTTTATATGATAGAGACTGACCCCCAAATGTCCTGTCTTTTGTATTACATATGTGTATATATACATGTTCCTGTATTTATAAATGTATATACACACATATTTCCTAAGTATCTATGGCTATATATATATGTGAATATATAGTATATGTCTACTTTTATAGGGATAGACAGCTAGATGGAGCCATGGATAGAGAGCTGAACTTGGAACCAAGATCTGAGTTCAAATTCTGACTCAGACACTTAGTAGCCAGGTGAACTTGGGCAAGTTATTTAAACTGTCAGCCTCAGTTTCCTCATCCATAAAGTGGGGGTGATAATAATAGTACCCACTTCACAAGATTGTTAGAAGGATCAAATGAGATAACATATTTAATGTGTTTTGCAAATACTATACAAATGCTAGTTATTATAGGGAATGGGCTTGTAATTTCATTGGTATAGAGAACTCCCAGATGAGGAAATTCCTTCCATCAATGCACCTTTTCTAAAATTTATGGTCTTCATTGCCTAGAATACTGAGAAGTTAAATGATTTACCCCAAGGTCACAAAACCAGTATATGTCAGAAGCAGGGCTTGAAACTAAATCTACCTGGTAGCTCAGAGGCCAGTTTCCCATCCACTATACCATGCTGTCTTTTTGTATGTTGGCTTTAAATATATACAGCCTACTGATATATAAAGATACACATGTAAATATAGATAGATAGATGCATATATCTAAACATAAAGTATGTAGGTCATCTATTACAATTTAGAAATACATTTTAATTGTTCTTTTTAAAATAAATTTTTATTGATCTCCTTTTTACATTACCCAACATATCCCTGTGCCTCACCCTCAAAAAAGCCATCCCTTCTAATGCAGAATTAAAAAGAAAAAGAAAAATGGAAACAGTGACTGAAGTTCCTGGGCATATTGCCCAGTAGCTTAGAATATTAGTGTCATAGAATTTCATAGCAAGAAGAGACCTTGGAAATCAGTAACAATATATAGCTTTTATATAGCCCCTTGAGGTTTAGAAAATGTTTTCCATGCACTGTCTTACCTGATTCTCACAGCAACCCTGTGAAATAGGTGCTATTATCCACATCTTATAGACGAGGTAACTGAGGCTGAGAAGGCTAAGTAAATTCCTCAAAGCCGCACAGCTTGTAAGTGCCTGAGGCAGGGTTTGAATTCAGGTCTTCCTGACTCCAAGACCAGCAGTCTATCCAGTATGCAACCTGGACATCTGAAAATGCCAAAGGTGTGCCCAAATGCATAATGATTCTCTTCTTCTCTTAACCTACAAAACCCTTTCCTAACTGATAAAGTCTTGCCTCCACCTTACTTAACTGCTGTCATGGTGATTCAATGTCTTAGGGAAGAAAATAGGAGAAACCTAAAGAAAGAGAGCATGACTTTGGTGGTCAATGAGATGACAACATGGTCTGTGAGTTGTGCTGTGTGACGGGTTGTACAGAATCATTCACACTCTCTCCTCATCCCCCTGTTACCAGTGGCACCTGTCTACAGAACAGCCAGAGTAAAGGGCTTGTGGGTAATTGGAGAACCACAAAAACTATGCTTATGACCCAGAGAAAAACCATAGGAACATATAGGGATCATTTCACTGACCTTGCTCCCATTTGAACCATGATCTAAACAACTAAGCTAAGATTTGAGATTCATTTCATTGTTATTGCTTTGCTCATTTTCAGCCTTAGATATCAAAGCATTCTTAACCACCTCTTGAGGTTGGAAGACATTTAGAGAGAAGAATTGAGTGATTTCTTCAGGTCCTTCTATGACTTACAATGCTCTCAGTCCTGCAGGGGAAACACTCAGTGCCCTCCACCCTGGTGCCAGCTTTAATAATACCCTGCTTTCCAGAGAGCATGCTGGCCCCAAAACTCTGTTCCGACCCATAGTTGCCACCTTCCAGAAGGGTTTGTTATTTCAGACAGGATGGCATCTGGGTTCTGACCACAGGAAAGCTTTTTTGCATCATAGCCAGAGTTCAGATGCACTGCTGTCGACATATGGTGGCAATTATGGGTCTGGCCTTGAAGAGGCAAGAAAATATAGTTAAACAGAAAAAAGGAGTAATTTTGTTCTCCTTTTACTCAGTGATCTTCTTCCATCTGAATGTCATCTATTCCCTTTAGCTAGTAGAGGAAACAGCCATATGGGCTAGAGGACACAAGCTGTAGCTACGTGTAACTGGGAAGGATCACCGTTTCCTTTTATTTTCAAAGGAGACATCTTCACTGCTCTCATCAATCATCCTCATCCCCACTGAATCAGAGGATTTGGGGGTGAAGGGAGCATTAGAGGTCACCTAGTCAAATTCCATTCTACAGCGGAGAAGAATAAGGCACACAGAGCTGAAGGGACTTGCCCAAGGTCACACAGGTCATAAATATCAGAGCAAGGATTCAAACCCAGGCCTCTTAACTACAAATCACCATTGCTAATCATTCTGTTTGACTCTTCCAAAGCATCCTGAGTTTTGGAATGCAGTGATAATGATAAAGTACAAAGTCCAATGGGTCCGAACCAATAAAAAGGAAAAGGGGGGGGGGGGGGGAGTAGGAAGAGAGGGTGGTGCTCAGAAGCAGAATGATGTTTTCCCTTGGTTGTGGAGACTTTGTGCCCACAGTGATATCAGGGTCATAGATTCCCAAGGTCAGGGACTCCCAGATTCAATTTGCCTTGCATACAGGTGACAGAGATGAAGGGAGTCTCAGAAAGGCTCCCAAGAGGGCTCAAAGCCTAGTGGAATCTCCCCATTGGGATGTAGGGGTGGGGAAGATAACACCTTTGAGGATAGTCTAGGTAATGGGATACAGTTAGCCAAATAGCACCCTTGCTAAAATAAGTTGGGGAGACATCACAGCTCAACCTGGCTCTAACCTTTTTTCTCTGGCAAGTTCAGGCTACTCAGGCTGAGACTGTAAAAGCATAAGCATCATTATCGCCTTAGTAGCCTAGTTTTGTCTTTGGAGATAGTTTTGTTTTGCAGTCAAGTATAAAGTTAGGACACCATTTTAGCTTGTTGACTGAGAGTAGATTGGCGCAAAGACCTAGAGAAGAGTCATACCTTCTTCACTTGGTTGAGAGAGGACTCTCCAAATGAGTCCAAGTTTATTAACCATAAATGAAGACAAAGGGAAATTTGGAGTATTGGTGTGGATGATTGCAGCCTGATGTGCCCTACACCAGGGGTGCTGTGGCCCAGTGGGGGCTCTGCGCCTTCCCTTTAACAGATCACATTTGATTTATCACAAAATCACTACTTGGTCTTAGTATTGGAGAGAGAAGGGGATGTTCTGGGGTGTGGAGGCAGAAAAAAGGCTCAGGTAGAGGGTCTCATGTAAAATGTAACAGATTCCTCCAGTAATGCTTTCAGTGCACCCCAGCTATGGGGAACAGCTGGATAGATTCAGAGACTAAGGGAGCTGGTAATTAGGTGAATCAGATAAAGGGATTCAAGCTGATGTGCCATTGATTAAAATGGCCAATTCATGATAGTGAGGAGAATGAAGGATCAGAGGGAAAGCAGAGAAACTAGGAGTGATCAGTGGGGATACCCACCTTTAGGCTTTCTTCTCCCATGTCTTCATTACAATGAGGATATGCTGTTCACGTGGCCATAGTTTGTGATGCACTAGAGCTCCGGCTGGCATAAAGCAGATTTGTGGGAGCTGGGCAATGATACAGGTGTGCTCTATGTTGATCCTAGAGCGGCTTATCTGATTGCAGCTGATCCAATCCCAATCCCCCCAGCCCCATCCACAGAGGAGGGCCTAGCAATAGGCACCCAGATTTAATACCTGTTCACCATAGAAAATCTAGTTTTTAGGCATTAAAAATAAGTGCATCATAGGCACCTCCCCCCTCCTTTGTAGAGGTGGGGGATCATGGATAAGGAATATTGTAAAGATTTACAGGGGTGGGGAACCTGTGACCTCAAAGCTGAATTTTCAGTTAAAGGACCACACTTGAGGACCTAGAAAGCTACATGTGGCCTCAAGGCAGCAGGTTCCCCACCCCTGGCACATAGAATGTCAGATTTTTTGATGTGTTGCTTTTGCTGAACTTTTCTTTTTCTTTTTAATTTTGCATTATAATGGATAGCTTTTTTTGAGGGTGAGGCAGAGGGATATGTAGGGTAATATAAAACAAAGGAGATCAATAAAAATTCATTTAAAAAGCAATTAAAAATATATTTCTAAATTGCACTATATAAGTGTTCATCACACATTCCCAGAATGTTGCACCCTAAGCAGCAGTCTGTCTTGCCCAACTTTAGACCGAGTTCTCTTGGACATCCACTCCAACTCCCTTTATCTCCCCCTGTAGCTATCCGATTTACTGGCTTCATCTTCTTGGGCTAGATCGATCATGTTTTCCAGGCTCACATTTTCTCTCCTTCCTGTTTAGCCCCATCTAGTGGGGGGTAGAGAAGAGGAAAAAAAAAAAAACAAAAAAAATTTTAAAAGAATGCAGAATCACAGAATTATAAGAATCTCAGAATTGGAAGGAACTCGGCAGTGTCCAATCACACATATAACAGAACAACAACATCCTTTAAAACATCCCAAATAAATGGGCTTCTGGTCATTACCTGAAGATTTCTAGTGATGGAGAATTACTATTCTGTGGGATAATCCATAGATATTTTAAAAAATACATTAAACCAAAATCTATCTCTCTGCAATTATTACCCATTGATCTATAGTTCTAACCTCTTAACCAAAAAGGAAGGAAATAAGCAGTCAAGTATTCACTGTGTCCCAGGCACTGGGATGAGCTTTGGGGATGCAAATATAAGAAAAAGAAAGGCCATCTCTGCCCTTAAGGAGCTCATGGTTTAATGGGGGAGACAGTAATAAGTGGATATGTACAAACAAACTATATACGGGGTAAATAGGAAATAATTAAGAAAAGAAAGGTATTAGAATGACAAAGGATTGGGAAAGATGTCCTATAGAAGGTGGGATTTTAGTTAGGACTTGAGGGAAGCCAGAGAATACAGATGAGGAAGGAAAGAATCCCAGTCAGGGAAGACCATCATTGAAAATGTCCAGAGTGGAGAGATGAGCTGTCTTGTTCCAGTGTCAATGGCTCAAAGAGTGCCTAGGGAGGGAGGGAGAAAGGAAGGAAGTTTAAAGTGTAAGAAGAGTGGAAATGTCCCTACTAAGTGCTTTCCTCTCCAAACTAAGTATTATCAGCTTCTTCAAACAATCTGACAAAGTCTGCAATAGATAAGCATTTATTAAATACCTACCTTGTGGCAGGAGAAGCTAGGTGGCACAGTGTGCCAGTCTTGGAGTCAGGAGAACCTAAGTTCAAATATAGTCTCAGACACTTACTAGTTGTGTGACCCTGAGCGGATCACTTAACCCTGCTTGCCTCAGTTTCCTCATCTATAAAAAATGAGCTGGAGAAGGAAATGGCAATCCACTCCAATATCTTTGCCAGCAAAACCACAAATGGGGTCACAAAGGGCAGACACAACTAAACAACAAAAGCATTGGAATGGGGAACATAGGATTCGGAATGATTGTAAATCCCACCCATGATTAGGAGACTCTAAACAGTGGGTGTGTTTCATGGAGAAGAATAGAGATGTTTGCCATCACAGGTATTTTTTTTTTCCAATTGTCAACATGTCCTCAGTATATTACTAGGCGTCGTGATGCACGTTCTCGGCCAACAGAAAGTCTTGGCACAATTTTAATGTTATGCTCCCACTGATAAGTGAAATAGAGCCAACACTGTCACTGTCCACCCCAAAAAGACAGGGCCAAGTAGTGCGGCTGGCTCAGTTAAAGAGGCAGATGCTCCCAAGGTGTGTTGGCTTACCTCAGTAAAGCCAGGAATTAAGATGTTATCTGACTATGGTGCCCAAGGGAGAGAAAGAGGGGATTCAGAATGTGGAGAGGAAAAAATAACATCGATGAGACATGACAATGGGAGCCACAGGTGATTAATTTGTAATGGTCGAAGACTGGTCTAGTTGACAGGAATTTGGCCCAGTGGCTGTCAAGGTGGGTTTGTGCCTCTCTCCTCCATTCCCTCTGGGCAGAATTTTCATGGAGCTCTGGGTGATGGGGAAGAGGCAGAGAGAAGATCTGTCAATATATATACAAGCTGTGGGTGAACCATTTCCTCTCCCTAAGCCTCAGTTGTGCTCACCTGTTTAAAATGGGAATAATAATCCCTGTAACTTTTTCTACCTCATAAGGTTGTGGGGGCCATGAGTGTAGAAAGAACATCGTGTATACCATCAGACCCAGTGAGTGTGTTGATTAGTTTTTCTGAAGTGTTTTTTCTTTCTTTCTTCAAAAAATTATTCTTTGTTATAGGAAATGACTTACTGAGTTGGACAGAGGGAGAGCTATATTCAGAAATAAAGGTGATATGAAAGCAAACAATATGCATACATTTTATTGGAAAAATAATAATAATAGCTGAGATTCATATGGGGCTTTAAAATTGACAAAGCAAATTTAGTCTCTAGACCTCTCGTTATCTTATTTGAGCCTCACAACAATCCTGTGAGGCAGGTTTTCACAGCTGCTATTATTCCCATTTTATAGCTGAGCAAAGAGAGAGCAAGAGAGGCTTATCTGTGATTATGCTTCTGGTGAGCATCAGAGGGAGGAGGAACCAAACCCAGGCCCCCTTGATTCCAAGTTCATCATATTATTGCCCATGTCAAGCTGCCTTTCTTGCTTCACTAACAGCTTTTTGGAAAACTTTTGGAAACCTTGTTTGCATTAATATTTGGTTTTTATTGCTTTTTTAATAAGTATTATTATATGGGGGAGGAGGACTGGTAACTTTCATTGGGAATGGGTTTAAGAGGGAACAACGCCTATATATTTAGAAGAGTATAAAAGTCTCCTAAATTCAGATGAAATAAAATGGTAGGGGCATAGGGAGGGGGGAGAAGACAAAGGAGGGATCCTTAGGGGGAGGCTAATGGAATAGGCAAAAGGGGGATATGGAACAGTGTTTAGATTTATGGGAATGGGAGGATAGGGGAGGGATCCCTGGAGGGGGGTAAGCAAGTCATAGGAGGGTGAGTAAAAGTAAAGTAAAGGAGGCAGGAGGGATAGGAAACAAGCATAATAAATAAAGATCAGGAACAGAATATGTTTGGGAAACCGTGTCTATATATGTATGTACATATGTGTGTGTGTGTGTATATATATATATATATATATATATATATATATATATATATATTTATAGCTATAGAGAAACATATCTAAACTTTATTGTAACCTTCTGGGGGAGTGGGAAGTGGGGAAAAAAGAACAAAGTAAAAAAGTACACAGCAGAGAAGAAAAGAAAAACTTACAAGGAAGTCAACACAAGGTGTATTATTTATCATACAGGCTTTCTTGAAATGAAATGTATTGTTACATATTTTGGATTGTTTCTTACGTTCTGCTGTGCACATGACATGCTTTTTTCTTTCTTTGCATCTAAGTTGAAATATTTAAGTTTATGATATGTTTTTGTTTTTTCTCTATTTTATATTTGTGTTCTGGCATAGGAAAAAAAGAATATTAGTATAAAATAAAATAGAAGAGGGATGGACCAAAACAAGTCAATCTTATAAAATCAGAAGAAGTTCATCTTTCATTTACTGTGATAAGATCTCTTACATTTTTGTTGATTACATTAACCTTCTCCTCTTCCTAAGCTGCTCAAGTACAAATGCTTGCCCATTCCAAATGGTTCTGGACATGATTTTAGTTTTTATATATGAAAAGCAAAGGATAGGATAGTAGAAGGCATGTCTTTCCTCACTGGAAAGCCTGTTAGTTCTGAAACCAGTGAGCTGGAGGGAATCCTTTTCTGTCTATGTAGAACAAGATGGATCTTACCCTTACCCAACCAAAGGATGGACAGGATGACCTCTAGAAGATCTATCTTTTCAGGAGGGACAATGGCTGCCGGGATGATTCCTTATTTTCTTTTCAATATCAGTGCATTTGGACTCAGACCTTCCCCTTACCAGGAAGCTGTTTATTATGGGACCCAAATAATCAGTGCTTGCTTGTCCTATTATAGATCTGCCTAACAGTCCCCTGGTACATTTCCATTGCGTGCCATGCTGTCAGGCCTCCTCACTTTGCCCTGTACCCTATCAGATACACTACAAATGCATGCATTACCCAGTATCAGGTGAGGTTGATCAGTGTTCAATGGCACTGTGGTGGGGTGTGATTTGGGAGGCCCATCTTTATAGGATCATGGCTTTAGAAAAGGAAGGGCCCCTATCTGATCCAACCATCTAATTTTATATATGAGGAAACTGTGGTGTAATGACTTATCCCAAGTAAGATGTAAGCCCCTTAAAGACAAGTACTGTCTTTATTTTTGTTTTGACCTTTGTATCCCCAGCAGGGCACTTGACACATAAATATACTTAATAAATACTTGTTTAATCAAATTGCCCAAAGTCACAAAAATAGCAAGTAGAATCAGTAGGATTTGAACCCAAAGCCTCTGATTACAAATCCAGGGCTCTTTCCATCACACTGCACTGCCTTCTAGTCGTAGTTCTTCCACTAATTAGCTGCATGACCTTGGTCAAGCTTCAGTCCTGCCTTTGTTACTTACTGGGTCTCTGACCTTCACCCAGTTTCTCTGGTCTTTAGTTTCCTTTTCTCAAAAAGGAATGATCACTAGTGTCCTTTCTAGCTGTAAAACTGTGATCCAATATTTAACCTATGGTTTCTGCTGGCCTCAATTTCCAATCTGTAAAATGAGGGAAATGGACTGTGTGATTTCAGAAGTTCCTTTCAGCTCAAGCAATTTTATTTTTCTGTACTGACATCCTCACTCTGAAGGTCCATCAGTGACTTCCCACCCAGCCCACTTCCTGTGTTCATCTCACCAGTGACTATTTTGCACAGATGTCTCCACACCTGGATATTGGCAATCTGAAAGTGCTTTCCATATTTGAGAAATTTTTCTTATGTCTACTTCTTGATTCCCTTGGGACTCTGACTCCCAACCCTCAACTACAGGTTTCATTTGCATGAGGGATTTCACTGGAATGTCCTGGGTAGTTTCAGGCTCTTCTGTTCCCTCTCACTGTCTGAGGACACTGCTGATTTATTTCAATAACTTCTCCTCCCCTCCACCCCCATCTGCTTCTGTTTCCTCCCCCACAGGAAATCTTAGGATTTTCGAATCTCTGGTTTCTCTGTCCTATACCAGAAGTTGTCAGGTGTGTTAGGGAAAATGAGTAACTGCCCCTTCCTCTTTTCACACACAGACACACACCACCTGCACCAGCAGTAGCCAGCAGAGAGGCCAACAGCCCATAGATACCCATAGTTAGGACTCAGTGAGCTAGATTCCCTTTGGCAGTGTGGGTGTTGGCTCCCAAATACAGTGGAAACTCTGACGACTGAGAAGGGACCAGATGGTCCAGGATACATGATACATGGAGTCCAGAGATGCATCATAAACAGGGAAGAAAATAGCTGATTGCTTAGTGAGATTAAGGGAACAAATGGAAGACGTCAGAGGAGGGATCTAGAGAAGGTGTTTATTAAGTCTGGTCAGAGAAAGGCTTTTGCTTAAGCCATGATTTTCACTTAGAACTATGCACAGGTACAGAATGTCTAATAAACCAAGCACACATGTGGACTGGCCTTCCCAGGTTGGGGGAGGGGAGCAATGGAAGGGAAGGAAGGCAGAAAGGAAAGAAAGTGAGTAGAGAAATAAGATATGATTGGCTACATGCGGCATACACTTATTACTTCTAGGCTGATAGGTCATACAGTGTACAGAGTGCTGAACCTAGTTTGAAGATCTAAGTTCAAACCCAGCCTTAGACATTTATTAATCGTGTGCCCCTGGTCAGATTACCTGAACTCTGCATGCCTCAGTTTCCTCCTCCATAAAGTGGTGATACTAATAGCACTTCATTCCTGGAGGTGTTAAGTGAACAAAATGAGATATTTTTAAAGTGCTTTGCAAATCTCAAAGTGCCATATGAATGCTAAGCATTATTGTTGTTGTTATTAGTCTGTGGACCTACCCCAAAGGAAATATAAAACAGGATTAAGAGAAGTTGCATTCACAGCTGACAAAGAAAGGGTTCTATGTTGTCAGAGCCCTGTCTGAGATCAGGCAGGAACTTTGCTGGCAGCAATAGAAGAGTAAATTTTCATAGGATCATAGATTTAGAACTGGAAGGGACTTTAGAGTCCAACCCCCTCATTTTACAAATGAAGAAACTGAGGCTGCAAGATGTTACATGATTTGCCTGGGGTCACACAGCTACTTCGTGTCTGAGACTGAATTTGTACTCCAAGCCTAATATACTGTGCCCGAGAAGCATAACTTGTAACTAAGAACAAACACAAGACAAAATTTAAAGCCTTGTGGCTTTAATAAAAGAACAAAGGTTGAGTTGGTCTGAGGGAATAAAATCATCAAAGGAGCAAGAGTAGGTCATGAACTAATCCTTCAGAAGGAAAAAGGATAGACAGACAGGCAGGCAGACAGACAGACAGACAGACAGACAGACAGACAGACAGACAGACAGACAGA
>NW_027187301.1:3759617-3768552 GCF_028583685.1 Petaurus breviceps papuanus
AGACAGACAGACAGACAGACAGACAGACAGACAGACAGACAGACAGATAGATAGATAGATAGATAGATAGATAGATAGATAGATAGATACATAGATACATAGATACATAGATACATAGATAGACAGATAGATACATAGATACATAGATAGATAGATACATAGATAGATAGATAGATAGATAGATAGATAGATAGATAGATAGATAGATAGATAGATAGATGGACAGGCAGATGGATAGATGGATTAGTTAGACATGATGAGATAGATAGATAGACAAATGGATAGAAAATTAGATGACAGAGATGTAAAAACAAATGGGAAGATAAAAGTAAAAGAAGAGAAAATATGAATATGAGTGATATTTGGAAGTCATGATTGCGTGGAGGGGTGCATGTTAACTATCACCACAGAGTAGTTTTATGGCATATTTTGTGTTCCAGTGGTAATAAGTCAGAAGAGGCTAATGATTGAGAGAACTGCTTTTTATTTCATCAACTGATATTGGAAAAACTGGAGAGCAATGAGAGCTTTGCTGGTGGGGAGAAGGGAACAGAAGGTGGGGAGGGTTGGCCTATAAAAAGGGAGTGGTGAGCACATGGATGGGCTGTCTTGAGCTCCATGAGGGCAAGGACTCCTTAATTTCCATCTTTGTATCCCCAGCGCCTAGCACGGAGTCTGGCACATAGTAGGAATTTAATAAATGCTTGTTGGTTGATGCTAAGAACCTGAAAGAAAAACTAAGAAAATTATATTTTAAAAGATCCATGCTTATTTCCCATAAAAAATATTAGAGGATAAGAATACTAAAGATCTTCGAGGGAGTAGAAATAAGGGAACTGGAGCAAAGCCAAGAAGTCCTGTGGGAAATTTTCGATAACATACTGCTAGATGACGCTAATGCAAAGTTCCAGGACAGAAGAGAAAGTCCCTGGAGAGAAAGAGACATAGCAATACCTGGTCGCTAAATATGCCATCACAAAAGACTTTGGGGACCAGCTGGCAAAGACCATTCAGAAGAAAAATTGGGCAAGCTGTGGCTAAAAAGAGTTTGGAAGACTTTGATTAAAAAAAAGGAAAGTGGAAAAAGAAAGAAACATCATTATCTTGGGGACAAAGACTCTTTGGAACAGTAGGAATATGGAAGCACAGAAATGGGTAAAAAAGAGAGAGAGTCAGATGAACCAGCCAGGTGGGAAAATATGAGAAGCAAAAGGAAAGAAAATCTGAGTTTATGAGACACTGCCAGTTTTATATTTGAGGGAGTAAAAAAAAAAAAAGGTTGTGGTCGTTTGATGGTGGGCAAAGAATTGTAAATATGTGTGACGATTAGCACTGCACTTAATTAATTTTCATTAGCTGGCATGCTTCATCACAGGCTGGAACTAAAAGGTTTGCTTTGGGGCTAGAATGATAAATCAGATATTTATGCTTAGGTTTGCTGAGATCCTTCAGTTTGTCACCAGTTAACTCTCCCATGTCCTGGCTTTCACACTATCAACAGGTTACCTAAGACTTCCAGGTCTTGTCTTTTTGGGGGGTGAGGAGTTCTGGTTCTAAGCACCGCCGCCCCCCATAGGACATGGAGAAGGGCTTGTTTGACCTTCTGCCACCATCCAGCCTGACTTCTTTGGGAACTTCTCTGCCTTTTATTGCCATGACCTATTTTCATTCTCTGGTCTCTCCTAGGGGCAAGGCTAAGTCTAGTAATTGTCTTCTGCCTCTTTATTTTCTGATTTTCTCTGATCTGCTTGGAGAGTGGGACCTAGGATGGTTACCTTGTGTCTCTGAGAATATCCTTTTTGGTTGGCAAGAATGATGTTGGGCAATAATTCACATATTCTCAGTTGAATAAAAGTTTAGAAGAAGTTTGAACACAGGTGGAGGCACACTGAGATAAATGTGTGATGAGCACAGCGCTCATAATAATCACTCATTAATTGTTCTCGTTATATCTATGAGATGTTTTTTAAGATCCTGCAATATGCAATCACTCATGACTCAGGTTCTATTTGTGGGTCAGTATTTTATGTAATACCTGAAATCTTAACAAAAATAACCATCTGGTTTTAACTAAATAAGATCTGGAAAAGGTTTGCTCTGAGGAACTAATTTACTTATTACCTGTCACTGGGCCCCAGTTCCTCATCTACAAAATGATGGCACTGGACCTGAAGGTCTTTAAGATCTCTGTCAGTTCTAAGTCTATGAACCTATTAACTCAGCACATGGCTTCCTTCCTACCTCCTTATTTAGCCTTAAATTAAGCTGGTTTATAAACTTGAATAATGCTGTCAGTGTCCTTATGTTGTTAAGACTATCTCTGTATCTGAGAAGATGTAGGAGGGGCAGGTAGGTGGTACACTGAATAGAGCACCAGCCCTGGAGTCAGGAGGACCTGAGTTCAAATCTGGCCTCAGACACTTAACACAAAACTAGCTTGTGACCTTGAGCAAGTCACTTAACCCCAACTGCCCTACCTTCCCCCCTCCAAAAAAAGCAAAAAACAAACAAAAAAGGACATAGGAAATTTGAGGAATTAGAACTTTGATAACAAAGGTCATACCAGCCTTAAAAATACTTGCATGACACAACCAGAGCCTGACCCTACAGAATTACCTGAAAGTCTCCTAGTTCAGATCTGATAGTATTCTACCATAAGACAGAATCCTAAGTAAGATGATAATAATAATAGTAGCACATTTAAATAGTTCATTAAAGTTTAAAAAAACCACTTTTCTTATGACAACCCTATGAGGTAGGTGAATGTTATTAGCTCCATTTTATAGATGATGAAACTGAGGCTCAGAAAGTTTGCATGGTTTGCTCATGATCATGTAACTATTAAATGTCTGAGCCAGAATGTGAGCCCAGAACTCATGACCTCCAGTCCAAAACAATCTCTACTATATCATGAGAATATTCTCCTTTCCCAAGAGGAGAAGAACCCATAATAAAAGGGCAAAGGTCCTTTAAACTTAGGAGAGTTCACACTTGACACAAAAACTAGCCGTGTGGCCTTGGGCAAGTCGCTTAACCCCAATTGCCTTCCAAAAAAGCAAAAAAAAAAAAAATAGTTACTATTGGGGCGGCCAGGTAGGCTCAGCGAGTAAGAGCACCGGCTCCAGTGTTGGGATGACCTGGGGATCAAATCCGGGCTCAGATACTTAGCACCACACCCAGAAATAACTGGCCATGTAACCTTGAGCAAGTTACTAAACCCCGATTGCTTAAAAAAAAAAAAAAAAAAACAACTTAAGAAAGTTCCACTAAGTGGGAAAGGGGAAGCCAACCAGGAAGCTCTCACCCTAAAGAAAAATGTTTCTGCTGAACTGTCCAAGGTGCTAGCCTTGCCTCTACCTGGGCCCCTACTGGTCTTTTTACCATTGGTCCTGCCTTTACAGTGTATATCTTAACCTTGCTTGTATGCTTATTGCCTATTTCTGTGGACTAACTTAAGCCTTTCCTGTCCTGCCTGTATGCTTCTTTCTACTTATTGCCTATACCCCATTCTCTAGGTCCTGAACCTAGACCTAGCTCAACATACATTGGGTGTCACCTGGGCTTGCCCATATTTCTATATGGTTTCTTACCATATGCTCCTGCATCCTGGGACCTGTATCCTTAAATATTAGATGGCTATCTTCCCTAGAGGAAGACTGGTTTCTTTGTGTTCACGTTCCTCCTTTATCCTCCCTCCTTTCCTGCCCCCTAAACAGAAAACTCCTGGTGTTCTATTATAGAGAACAATAGAGGTCCTGAAAACTTGATTAAAAGAAACCCAGGACATCAGGGGCAAATGAACCCAGCTGTCATACCAGAACTATTAATGGAGGCAATGTAGATCTCCTTAACTTCACAGACGACAGGATTATTTTTTTTTCTTTTTGGAGGGCAATTGGGGTTAAGCGACTTGCCCAAGGTCACACAGCTAGTTTTTGTGTGTGTGTGTGTTAAGTGTCTGATGCTGGACTTGAATCCAGGTCCTCCTGACTCCAGGGCTGGTGCTGTATTCACTGCATCACCTAGCCACACCGAGGACAGAATTCTTGATGAAGTAGAACTTCCAGAAGGGCTTGGTCATAGTCCAATCATCTCAAGTTGTAACTCGGAGTCTATAGGAATAAAAGAAAATTTAGCCTCTGGATAGTCCCGGAAAGTCTTTCTTCCCCACAAAATTTCCATTCTCAAAAAAAAAAAACATATGGGCAATATTTGTAACGGAAAACTTGTGGAACTTCCATCCCTGGAAATCATCAAGGAGAGATTATGCAATACCTTACACACTGGGTGTCTTAGACATTCATGGTATCACAGAATGTCAATGCTAGCAGGGACCATAGGATAGCCACAGGTCTGGAACGGGAAGGGACCTCTGCAGCCATGTGGCCCAATTCCCTCATTTGAAGAATGAGAAAATCGAGGGAAATTGCATTAAAATGGTTTGCCTAAAGTAGAGTGTATCAGGAAATGAGATTTGGACCCAGATCTCCCAACCTCAGAGCCAATTATTTTTTTCACAGTAGTGTGATTACTTAATTTATGTTGTTATTGTTCAGTCATTTCAGTTGCATCCAATTCTTCATGACTCTCCATTTTGGGTTTTCTTGGCAGAGATACTGGAGTGGTTTGTCATTTCCTTCTCGAGCTCATTTTACAGATAAGGAACTGAGGCAAACAGGGTTAAGTGACTTGCCCAGGGTCACACAGCTAGTAAGTGTCTGAGTCTGGTTTTGAATTCAGGAAGAGGAGTCTTCTTGACTCCAGGCTAGGCACTCTATTCACTGTGCCACCTGGCTTGCCCCATTAAGTGATTACTTAATATAACCTCTTTATTTTATTGATAAGGAAACAGATCCAAAGAAGGAAAATTGCAAGCCCAGTATCACACAAGCATCATACCTGGTACTGGAACTCAGATCTTCTGATTCTAATCCTAGGTGTTCTGCTACACATTTACCTGAATGGAAGTAGGGAGCTGGGAAAGATGATCATTTCAAGTCTTTTGTTAGACAAATTAGGAAGACCTACCTCTACTGAATTTCTTTTCCCATTTTGACTCTCCTACTGACCTCAAATATCCCTTCTTCTCTCAATGAAACAGCATCCCAAGAGCTACACCATACAGAACCTCTTCTGTCTTCTTGCTTCTCCACTTCGAGGATCCTTCAGAGGATCTCTTCCCAAGCATGTCCTCTCTAGTTAGCTCGCTCTTCTATATACCCCTCCAGTCCCTCTGGCATATACCTGTTCCATTGGCATGAAGAGATGAAAGAGATTATTACACAGCTGCTGAGCTCTCCCAGTGGATTAGGTCAGCAGCCATCCAGATCTTAAATGCTGAGGTCTTGGCACTAGGTGTCAATGACCGGCTTGTTATTCTATTACTGATTTCTGACTCTCTTCCTCATGTGGCCTTTGTTTGCTCAGAGAACATAAGCAAGGCAGATAAGGACACCTAGTGGCATGTTAGTGTATCTCTTCAGAAAACTGGGTTTCCTCCTAGTACGGCAGAATGACACAGTACTCCTTGGCTCTTTGGAAGGGGTGAGGGATGGGTTGGGGACAGGCGAGGGCTGTCACATAAAATGTGAGAGAAATGTGGAGAGGCTATAACTTCTTTAGAACTCAATGTGCCCCATGCCTGGGGGAAGCTTGAATGTTTACTCTGCTCTTAAGGGCAAGAGGGACTGAACCCTGGGCATGCTGCTCAGCATGCCTGAGGAGGAAGTGCCTTTTGTTGCCCTTCATATGTCTGGTTCTACCAGGACAAGAAAAAAATATTATTTCTTTCTACATGTACTCTATGTGCCCCTTTCTTGTCAAACTCCTTAAGTATTTGTAACTGCATTTGTTCTGAATAAAGTCCCCGGGACAGCAGGCAAAATACCTAGAGGTTCAGGCCCTTCCCAGAGGAGAAATGGAAATATAGAAGGGAATTGCAGCTCCCTTGCTTAAGTTACCTTGTGCCTTTTAGAGACAATTCCCCACGCTATCTATAGACTAGGATAGTGAGAACAGATATGAAGGGGAGGAGGAGAAGGAAGAGATAGGTAAGTGTCTGGGGAGGAGGAAGAGGGAAGAAGCAAAATGAGTATGGAGAGATAAGAAAAAGGGGAGGAGTGACAATTGGTTAGAGGAAGAAAATGAGAAGCAAAAAGATAAGAAAGTGGGTAAAGGAGAAGAAGCAGAGGGAAGGAATAGGAAGAAGAGGGAGGAAAAAGAATGAAAAGATAAAAAGAAGGAAGGGGAAAGTAATATGTAGGAAAGGAAGAAGGGGAAAAAGAGGGAAGAAACAAAAGATATGGAATGAGTATCCTCAGTTTCACGGTACCCAGAAAAGTCTGATGGGGGAAAAATGAATCAATAAAGTCATTTCTCCCCACTCCCGACCTGCACAGTAGTGACAATCTGGCAACTTCTCAATCTGCTGTGATGCAACTCCCACTTAAGGAAATGTCTTTAGCAAAATAGACAGACCCTGTTCCTGAGATAGAGCTTCGTGCATATTTCCAGTGTCACTCAGTCTGATTCATCCTCCAAAATTACCGTGTCCAGGACACCTGCGGGGGTTGAGGAGTGTCCCAAGTTCTACTTCTATTCCTGATGCCACCATTCTCTCAGTCGCGCAGGCTCAAACTGCTCGAATCATTCTTGACCTCATCTTCTTGTCTCATCCAGTCATAGAATCATTGGTTACAGAACCCTAGATTTCGAGACAGACTTGGGGAGGCTAATGTGACTTGCCAAAAGCCAGCAGGTAGACACGAGCAGAGCCACGAGCCAGACTCAGGTCCTCTGACTCTGAAATCCGTGCTCTTTACATTTTACCATAATTCCTCTCAATCAGTTTACAAGACTGGCCCATTTGAGCTATGAGGTAGCTCTCCTCTCCGTCCTTCCCACAACATTCCCACAGCCTCCATCTTCATTCTGACACTCATTTGACTTCATATATTGCAATAACCTGCTACTAGTCTCCCTGCATCAGGCTCTCCTTGAAATTTATTTCATTTCACACCTTCCCCTCACAAAAAAAATCAGATTATTTTAGATTAGAGGTACAAGAGATCTTCAAGATCATCTTGGACAAGCATTCAGATCTTCTGGGTCTCAGACCACTGGCCTTTCCACTAGACCATTGGAAAAGCAATGGACTTAAGAGTTAGAATCCTGGAGTTTAAGTCCAGGCCTTCTCATTCATAAAGTCGATGAAATTGATTTTGTTATTCAATTTCACTGGTCCTCAGTTTTCTCATCTGTAAATTGAAGGGATTAGACTAAATACCCTCGGATGACTCTTCCAACCCTAGCAATCTAACAGTCTATGAGCCTGTTTTTCTGAGCTTCTTAATCTTCCCAGGGTCGAAACTCTAATTGTAGCACTCCTCTCCTCAAAAACTGTCCCCAGCTCCCCATTTCCTTCTAAATAAATGCAAACTCCTTAGCCTGACATTCAAAACTCTCTGTCTATTGCCTCCCTATCATTCCAGTCTTTTCTCAGTCTGTTGGCCAGCAAACATTTATTAAGCATCTGCTATGTGTCAAGCACTGTTCTAAGCACTAGGTATAAATAACAAAGATAAAAAACCCCTGCTGTCAAGGAACTTACAATTTTTTTCTTATTTAGTATTTTATTTTTCCCAATTGCGTATAAAATCAATTTTAATATTCTTTTTTCAAATTTTGAATTCTAAATCTTCTTCCTCTCTCCCCTCTCCCCACATTGAGAAGACAAGCAATTTGACACAGGCTATCTATGCATAGTCATGCAAAACACATTTCCATGCAAGTCATTCTGTAACAGAAAACACAGGCCAAAAAAAACCAAGAAAAATAAAGAAAGTAAAGAAAAGGTATCTTTGATCTGCATTTAGGCTCTACAAGTTCTTTCTCTGGAGATGGAGAGCACCTTTCATCATAAGTCCTACAGATTTGCCTTGGGTAATTGTATTGCTGGAAATAGCTAAGTTATTCATAATAGATCATCACACAATATTGTTGTTACTATGTACAACGTTCTCCTGGTCCTGCTCATTTCACTTGGCATCAGTTCACATAAATCTTTCCATGTTTTTCTGACAGCAAAGGATCTTACCATCTAATGGGGGAAAATAACACAAAGAAACCTGAAGGGGATGTGGGGGATGGAGGGGAAGAGAAGGTACCTGTCATGGGGGTATAGTAGAATCTAGTCAGAATGCAGCTAGTGAGAAACGAAAAGCTGGCTAGTCTGTGAGCCCTCTTTCAATGGACACTCTGGAAGGTCTTCACTCTGCCCTCTCCCCCCCCCCGCCAGTACCAAATCTGGTACAATCTTGCAGGATGAGCTTAGTGGTGAAGAGATGCATGATGATGGTGGAGGCCAAGATCAGGGAATGCATGCAGTTCCTCTTCATGTAACCTACATTCTATACTCAGAACTAGTCTGCCCATCATTTTCTGAAGACATCTATAACTTTTCTACCACCTCACCCTTGTTCAAACCATTTCTCATACCTGCAGTACATTCCTCAACCATATTGGCCTGCTGAAATCCTACTAGTTCTTCAGGACCCAGCCCAAATGTGGCCTCTTCCCTGAAGCCTTTCCTGAGCCTCCCTCCCCACCCCCACAGCCCAGCCAATGGTGAGCTGTCCATCTTCTGAGTTGTCTTAGCACTTAGAGGATCACAGGATCATAGATCTGGAACTAGAAGGGACATCAGGGGCCATCTAATCTAACTTCTTCATTTCCTACATAAGGAATCTAAGGCCTAGAGAGATTAAGAGATTTGCTCAAAATCACACCAAGAGTTAAGCCTCAGGGGCAGCACCTGAACCCAGATTCTTTAACTCTTTCCATTATACCATAAAGTCTTCCTTCTTTGCATCTCTTAAGTTCCTTTGTTTTATATATATATATATATATATATATATATATATATATATATATATAT
>NW_027187301.1:3768562-3771379 GCF_028583685.1 Petaurus breviceps papuanus
TATATATATATATATATATATATATATATATATATATATATATATATTTGCATACTGGTCTTATCTTCTTAATGACAGAAACTATGTCATACAGATTTTCATATACTGCTGACAGCATAGAACAGTGTTTTGTATAGTGAGATCTTAAATTATGGTGCATGAATGAATACCAGAACTACAGAGTTCTGAAATTCTGTTTGGTAATAACAGTGGTAGTAAACTCTGGATGATATAAAGCCTTTGGACTGATCTCCTTTTGCTCCCTAATTCCATTCCTTCCTCAACCCTCTCCCAAACCTGTAAGTATCGCTACAATGCCAAGGGGAAAACCCACTGCTTAGTGATGACAGTGGCATCTGTGGACAAACCTAGAGATTTTACTTGAGAAGTGATGATGGAGTGGAGAATTGGGTCAGAGGGAAGGCAGGGATTTTGGAAGCTGGATGTAGAGGACAGAATGACAAAGTCTGAGTATCTGTGTCGTAAATGCTTTTGAGAAAATTCGGTTTCCCACCAGTTGAACTTGGTTTCTCTTCCTCATACTCTTGATCCATGTTTATTTGTTCTACATCAAAATTAGTCTTAGGGGAAAATGTCATCACTCCCTCTAGCTAGACTTGGGGCAGAGAAAAGGACAGGAACAGTCTGTTCCTTAATAAAAAATGAATCTCTTTCTTACTGATCCTTTCTCCAAGTCCCCTGCAACTAAATCATGTGAATCTTTGTTTTCCCATTTATGGAGAAATACTGTTTGTCTCTCGTCACTGAATAGGGGCCCTATTCTCTAATTCATCTCTTTCAGGCACTGTTTTAGACTGATGGGTGCAAAGAGACATAGGTGACCAATAGGAAATTACAATCACCGTCTTCCCTTATTGCCTCCAAAGATTCTGGTAGACTGGTGCCTGGGTGTGCTTTTTCGGGGTATGAAGGAGTTTAGTTAGAAAAGGACATGAGTAAAGTTGAGTGCATGGGAATGGAGATGGGCAAAGACCTTGGAGGTGGTAAAGAACTCTACCTTGGAATGCTTTTAAAAGTACAATTAGCTGAAGACTTGGCAAAAAGAACAAGGAAGAAAAATTTCAACCAACCAAGGCTCTTGGTTCAAATAAAACTAGAGGGTCTGAATGATTGTCTGGATGATGGAGTACCCTGTTTAATTCCTTGCCTTTTCTTGTTTCTCTCTCTCGTCCTGCACCCTTTCTCCCATCTTCCCCTCTTTCTTATCCTCTGCTTCACTTCATCCTTTTCCCTTACTTCCTCTCCAAAACCCTTTTTTCTCACTGAATCCCCTTCACCATCCTCTCTAACCCTACCTTATGCATCCTATCTTTTTTCACCTTCACACCTCCCCTACCTCATTACCATTCTTCCTTCCCCACCCTCTCACTTTTCCCTCTATTCTTATCTTTCCTGACCCCTCCCTTCCTCTTCTTCTGACCCCCATCCCTACCCATACCCCACCCATAGCTCTCTGGAGGATGTGAGCTGACCGTGGTGCTCCAGGACTTCAATGCTGGCCACAGCAGTGAGTTGACCATTCAGGTGGGACAGACGGTGGAGCTATTGGAGAGACCCAGTGAACGACCTGGCTGGTGTCTAGTCCGAACCACTGAGCGAAGCCCCCCACAGGAGGGTCTGGTCCCCAGCAGTGCACTCTGCATATCCCATTCCCGAAGCAGCGTGGAGATGGACTGCTTCTTCCCCTTGGTGAAAGGTAGGGAGAATTGGGAATCAAGGGAAAAGCTGGGGAGTGGGGATGGGAAGAAAGGATTAGAGAAAGACAAAGATGAAAAATGAGGACTTCCCTCCTTGTGTGACCTGACCTCAGATTCAAGACTCAGTAGAAAAATTAGTTGCCTCTAGAACTAAGAATCTATTACATTTTAACTCCACTGAATGCCTCCTTTTCCAGGCTCAGATTATGAAGGAAATGGCATAGGAGTCCTCAAAAAAGTAGGTGTAGTGAATGCTGGATTGGGTGTCTCTCTTCTGAGCTCAGTTCTGCTCCTAACTTGGGTGTGACTTTGAGTGAGTCTGGAACTCGGTTTTCTCATCTGAAAAAAAAAAATGAGATTAAACTTAGTTTTTTTCTAAAGTCCTTTTAAGTTCAAACATCCAGCAGTTCTGAATGAAGGCGGCACAGCTTCTACCTTTGGCCACAGCTCACACAGAAGCCCAGCTTACTCATTTCCCCACCCTTTTTCTCCCAAGAATTTCCCCCATGGTCAATAATAAATTGTGGAACTCATAGCCGAGTAAGGTTAGGAAAAGGGATGAAAGCAATCCCTTTTCATCTTCCTCCTAGTCTCACCCAAGGAGACTCTGAGACACATTTCTATGTCCCTGGAAGATTCTTTGTTTAGGACTGTGCTCCTTAGGATGGGTCTTTTCTGTAGCCCAAAGGGCTGATTGATTCCTTTTCTCTGTCCCTCCTGCTCTATATGAATCAGGGAAAGCCACAAGCATAGAACTTGGGGCTAAAAGGTTAACCAGTCTAACCACATCATTTTATGGCTCAGTAATTCAATCAGCATTTATTAAGCACCTACTATGTGCCAGGCACCTTGCAGGGCACTAGGGACACAAGTAAAAAGAATGAAGCAATTTCTCCTTACAAAGGAATTTATGTTCTAACAGACAAGACCATAAATACGTATATGATGTTATACAGAATACAATATCAAGAGAATGAATGCAAGTAAATACAAAGTAATTAAATCAAAGATAGTTTGGGAAAGAGGCTTAAAGGGGCACTTGAGATATGTCTTGAAAGAAGAGAGAGAGAGAGAGAGAGAGAGAGAGAGAGAGAGAGAG
>NW_027187301.1:3771479-3810098 GCF_028583685.1 Petaurus breviceps papuanus
TATGGATTTATTTCCCTCTTAGCATTATTCAATTTAGTCAAACTAGCAGAGAGAGAGAGAGAGAGAGAGAGAGAGAGAGACTGGGGATACATGCTGCATTTCAGGCATGGGGATCATGCAATGCCAATACATGGAGATGGGAAATGGAATGTCATACGTGAGGAACAGAAAGAAGGCTAGTTTGACTAAATTGAATAATGCTAAGAGGGAAATAAATCCATAATTCCAGTGAGACTGGAAATATAGATAGAAGTAAGGTTGTAAATGACTTTAAATTCTAAATAGGAGAATTTATATTTTATTACAGAAGCAACATGAAGCCACCATAGTGGATCCATTTGGGGAGTGGCTTAAAGAAGTTTGGGACCAGAGAAAGAAAGTTCCTTATTTAGCAAGTTAATGACCTTTCCACTACCCCCTGCTGCATTCTAGACTAGGTCCTATCTATTAATATATCTGCAGCAGCCGTCCCTTAAAAGTCATTTCCAGACTCACTGCTCCTATTTTTACTCTGAATCTTATCTGCTTCAGTGACTTGGAACCAAGAACTTAGAAGTCCCCTTTGGACAGAAGGGGTGACATATGGCCTTAGTCGTGGGCTATGTGGGTCAGGGGAAATGGCTTATCATAGGAATGGGAGGGAGAGATAAATTTTGAAATATGCAAAGATTTCTCATCAATTGTCTCATCTAAGTACTAAGAATAGTGCTAAGTGACCAAGCCAAGTTATCAGGGATGATTAGGGAAGGGGGTACCTTAAAAGGATTCCTGAGTTCAACCCTGCTTGGGTGTCCCAGGAAGGTAAGGGAAGAGTCCTTTGATGATGATAAATGCATATGCAAATGAGACCAGAAATGACCAGAGATGAACAATAATCTATAAATCCAGAAACTGATTACTCTCTTGACTCCCCTCCCTTATAACGAAAATGCAAGTATAACAGTATAGGATAACCAGAAGCAAGAAAGTCAAGGCTGAAGTTTTTTATTCTTGGATTCATTATGGATCCTACTGCATCCTCCAAAAGGAGGCCCAACCTCCTCTTTCCAGGGAATTCTAACTAGACAATTCCCCCAACCACATGCAATGGATCTACCTAAATTTCTGGCTAAATTCAGTCCTTGCCTAAATTCCTGGCTACAATTTAGTCTCAACTCCAAGCTAAAAAGTGGTCATATTTTTAGCCCTGAAAGTCAGCACGGTGGGTTTAGCACCACTTTACAAGCTAAGTCAGTGGAGGCCTGAAGGAGGTAGGTACTGATGCTTCAGAATCCAGAGATACATATAGGAAAGAACTCAGAACCCATAGCCTCTCTAAGGCATCAGAGCTGGGCAAGCCCTTTTCTCACCAGTCAAGCAGTCAATGATTCAGTGCCCAGGGTGTGCAGACTTGTCCCAGGGAAAGGAGGAAGAAAAGGCATAGCCCCTGTACAATGGCCATTCTCACAGGCTGTGAGGAAAGTGCTTTTGTAAAGTGAAGATCCCTATATAAATGTGAGTGATTTGTGTTTGTTATCTTGATTATGGGAGGTCCTCGTGTGATGGAGGAGATAATGATATTGCCTTTAGAGAGCCCCCAGATTGATAGGCAGAGACAAGAGACCCAGTAGAGTCAATAGAAATTTCTGGAACATGTTGAAACCTATGCTTATAAACTAACAAAGAATTTAGATCTAAGCTCCTTCACACACACACACACACACACACACACACACACACACACAATTTGTATTTCAAGAGAGTCACCAAGAGCATTTTCGGTGTCATTAGGATCATAATAGACCTTGAAGCTAAAAAGATTCAATCATATAGTCTATCACCCTCATTTTATGAATGAAGAAGCTGAGTTCCACAAAAATAACTTGCTGGGAGTGGGGGGAGAAGGGAAAATGGGGTGGGGCTTACTCAGGAAAGGAAGAAAGGAAACAAGCATTTATTAATCACCTACTATGCGCCAAGCACTCTGCTAAATACTATACAATAATTACCTCCTCTGATCCTCACAATAACCCCCAATTTTACAGATGAGGAAAGTGAAGTGGACAGAGGGTCACACAACTGATCTCAGTGTCTGACACTCGGACACCAGCATTGTATCCACTGGGTCAGTGGATAGCTTTCTCTCTCAGTAGCAGGTAGTCAAACCCAGATCCCCAGATTAGAAACCCAATATTTTTTTATACAATTCTACCAGGTGAAGAATCCTTTAAATCAGGAGTTAACAGGTTCCACAGACCCACAATGGGTGGCTAGATAGTTTTCAGAGGATCCATGAATTTAGATGAGAAAAAAATAGATCATTTTTTTCATAGCTAGATGGTACAATAGATATAGCATTGAACCTAGTGTCAAATCCTAGAGTTCAAATCCAGACACAGACAGTAACTGCGTGATTCTGGGCTTAACCATTTAACCTCTTTCACTCTCAGTCAGTCAATTGTCATTGTTCTTTGTCCTTCATTCTTGAAGAGGACCATGGCATCAGGAAAGTGATGCCATGGCTTGCAAGTGAATTGGATTTAAGTGAGGGAGGACTGTGCAAAGTCACCAGCCTCACTTTCTCCTCCAAAGCCCTCTGGGTCCCATGGCCAGATATAGATCAGGACCACTAGAGATGGCCCAGGATGCAGTGGGAGACCTTGGCCTTTTAAAACTAAGATCTTTGCCAGGTCTCAGCTTGATGGAGGCAGTGCCCATCATGAAGTACCTTCTATGAGGAACAAAATGTCCAAAATATCAAGGAAATCAATTTTTTTAATGTGAAGGAAGGGTGCCTAGTAGTACCAGATCTTAAACTATATTACAGAGAGGTAATCATGAAAACAATTTGGGATGGGATAAGAAATAAAGTGATTACTCAGTGGAATTGGTTACATATGCAATGTATAGAAGCAAAATGAGCACTGTAACCTAGTGAGTGATAAACCCAAAGATCCCAACTATTGGGGCAAGAATTCACTTTCTGATTAAAAAAATGGTGCTGGGAAAACTGGAAAGTAGCCTGGCAGAAACTAGGCATGGACCAATATCTCACACCATATGCCAAGATAAACTTAAAATGGGTGTATAATTTAGACCTAAAGGGTGATCTCACAAGTAAATTATAGGAGCATGGAAGAAATTACCTATCAGATATATGGATAGAGGAAGAATCCATGAGAAAACAAAAGAAAAGGAGGTTCCCAGGTGGTAAAAATGGATTATTTTGATTACATAAAATTAAACAGGGATTGCTCAAACAAAACCTATGCAGGCAAAATTAGAAGAAAAATAGGAAAATGGGGGGAAATTTTCACAGCAAGTTTCTTTGATAAAAGTCTCAATTGTCAAACATGGAGGGAACTGAGCCAAATTTATAAAATAAGAGCCATTCCTCAAATGATAAATGGTAAAAGGATATGAACAGGCAGTTTTCAGAGGAAGAAATAAAAGTGATCAATAATCCTATGAAAAAAAATGTTCTAGATCCCTAATAACAATGTTCTATGTATCAGGAATTGTGTTAAGTGCTGGGAATAAGAAGAAAGGTAAAAGTCAGTACCTGCTGTCAAGGAGGTCCCATTCTAACGGGGGAGACAATAAGCAAATAAATATGTACAAACTAGCTATATTTAGGATAAATGAGAAATTACAGAAGGAAGGCATTAAAATTAAGAAAGACTGCCTGTCGATGGGATTTTTGCTAGGACTTAAAAGCCAGGGAAGCCAGGATATGGAGTTGAAGAGATAGCATTCCATGCATGGGGGACACCCAATATGCCTGGAGTCAGGAGATAGAGTGTCTTCTTTGAGGAATCAAAAGGAGTCCATACTCACTGAATCAAAGAGCATGTGGTGAGGTATAAAGTATAAGAATACCGAAAGGGGTTTGGTGGGATATGGGCAGGTAATAGGGAGCTACTGGAGTTTATTGAGTAAGGGAGTGTCATGGTAGAACCTGCTTTTTTGGAAAATCACTTTGGTAACCAAATGGAAGATGAATGCAATTTGTGGCAGGTAGACCAACCAGGAGGTTATTTCGACAGTCTCAGGTGTGAGGAGATAAGTACCTTAGCCAGGATGGTGGCAGTATTAGAGAGAGAAGGGGGAATATGTGAGAAATCTTAGAAAGGTAAAACCAACATGCCTTGGAAACATATTGGATATGGAGGGGTGAGAGAGAATGAGGAGTTCTCATTCTCATCAAAAAATGATACCTAGGATGTAAGCATGGGGAGGGGGAAGGGGTTAGCACTTGATAGTCTTAAAGAAATGTGGAAGTCGGGAAGGTTTGGGGGGAAAGATAATTCTATTTTGAACATGTCAAGTTTGAGATATCTACAGGACATAGAGTTTGAAATGTCTAATAGGAAGTTGGAAATGAAAGACTAGAGGTCATCAGGGAGTTTAGAGATAAGTAAATAAATTTGAGAGTTATTAGCATAGAGACAATAACTTAATCCATAGGAGCAGGTGAGATGACCAAGTGAAATAGAGGGAGAAGAGAAGAGAGCCCAGGATAGAGCCTGGGATATCTATAGTTGGTAGGCATGACCTGAATGAAGATCCAGTAAATGAAACCAAGCAGTCAGATAGATAGGAGGAGAACCAGGAGAACAGTGTCCTGAGAACTAGAGAAAAGAGAGTATCAAGAAGAGGGGGATCAATAGTGTCGTTTACAGAAAAGTCAAGAATGAAGACTGAGGAAAAAGCCATGAGAGTTGGCAATTAAGAGATCACTGGGAACTTTGGTGAGAACAGTTTAAGGGATGAGCCAGACTGCAGAAAGTCAAAAAGAATGAGAGAAAAGAACTAAAGCCATCGAATGTATTCAGTGTTCTTAAAGAGTTAAGCTATAAAAGACAGGAGAAACAGCAGGAATGGATGGATCGTCAGGGTTTTTTAAGGATGGACTTTTTTGTAGGCAGTATTGAAGTAGGCAGTAGAGAAGGAGCGATTGAAAATGAATGAGTAAGAAAATAGAGATGATAGAGGAAGCAATCCGCTGGAGAAGACATAGGTATTTTTGTTGGCAGCCAGTAGATAAGGAAAGATTGAAGATGAGTGAGTTGATAAAAGGGGCAATCCACTGGAATTGATGTATGGAATGAGGTCATTTTTGCACGCATGGAGGTTAGCCTTGGCAAGGAAGATGGGGTACCTCATAATGTGAGAAAGAGGTTTCCTCCTGTATAAAATGGGGGTGATAATAACCTCACCTACCTCCCAGGGTTGCTCTGAGGATCAAACAAGATAATAATTGTAAAGCACTCTGCAAACCTCAAAGCCCTGCATAAATGCTAGTTTTTATTACTAACATCTAACTAAAATTGAGTATTTTCTACAATTATTTTTTTAAAAATATTATTCTGAGAAGGAACCCATGGGATTCATCAGAGTGACAAAGAGATCCATGACACAAAAAAAGTTAAGAGCCCTTGATTTTAACCCTCGTTGTGCACACCAACCATCCAATGCCATTGTTTGGGGAGGGACCTTTGGTTTCTTAGCTCTGTATTCCAAGAGCTTGGGCTTCCCCCTTTTCGCCACAAGATGGCGACGGTAAGTCGCAATGCTATAATTCCCCTTACAACTAACTACTTACTGCCTGAAGAAAAGATGAAGGCTGGCCACTCCATTCTCATCCCTTAATCTCTCTCCTGAAAAACAAGAAGGGATTGGAACAAAACAAAACAGTAAAAAATAGAAAAAGAAAGCAAGCAGGCTGGTGGTGAGGATCTAAAGGAAAGTGGGTTTTTTGTTTGTTTGTTTGGTTAGAGGCTTCAATTCCATTCCGTGGGAGGCAAGAATTGAAACAAGGTCGTCTGTCCAGAGCTAGAAGACCTTAGAAATCAATTAGTCCAACCCCCTCATTTTACAGATGAGGAAAGTGAGGCCTACCTGTGGTATATTTAAAATCAACTTGTCCAAGGCTAAACAGGTACTAAGTCCTAAAGCAGGATTAAATCTTCTGTGGACGGAGCCAGTGTTCTTTCCATTGTACCACACTGAAATCAGGAAGGATAGGGGACCCTCCCTAGGCTCCAGGATATTAAGGAATGATTCTACTCCTGAATTTCCAGGCAGTAAGGGGATAGACTGAGGAGGAACCAGGCACAGACCACTTCTGTGAAACTTTGCTTCTAGGCAATATGTGGTTCCTGATTCTCTTTAAGACCCCTCACCATTCATTGTAGTATTTTCTTGAACTTTTGGTGATTGTGTTCATGACAAAGAATAAGTCACTTTATTCTCTGGGCCTAAGCTTTCTTATCCATAAAATGTAAGGGCAAGGGGTTATGAGTTCTAAAATGCCTTACAAGTTTGCGATTCAATGATTAATTCTCATGTTAATCCATCAATAGATATTTACTAAGAATGTGCCCCTCACTAACCTAAGGCATACCTGCTATAGTTTACCCTAATTTCCTCTTGGTCTGTCTTTTAAATGAAAAGAGAGATGCTTCTTGAGAGAATGTGATCACCTTGCTACAGCCTTCCTTCTCTAAGGAAGTATTGAAGAAACCCCTCTTAGTTCAATGGAGGAAGAAGCTGCTTGGGCTCAATTGTATCGGTAGATGGGAAATTGAGTCAAAACCTGGAATATTCAGCTCCAAGCAAATATTGCCAGTGCTTGATAATGATGAGGACAATGAGGTTGATGACTGGCATTTGCATTAAATTTTAAGGCTTTTACTGTAGATTAACATCGATATAGTGGGCATCATACTGCAATAGCCACTCAAAGGATAACTGAGAACAAGGGTAGGTATTGGAGACATGTAGGGCAGCTGTCAGATCAGAAGACACCAGGACCAGGGAAGGGGGTCCGGAGTAGATACAGCTCATCCAAGCTAGAGGACAGTGCCAAGACGGAAAAAAGCAAAGGATTAGATTTGAGCACAGGGGGACCAGGAAGGAACTAGCAGAGCAAGGTAGGGGCAAGGCCATTTAACTAGGAATAAGTCATGTCAACAAGTGTTTATTAAGGGTTAACTATGGGCCGGCCACTGTGCTAAGCACTAGTGATACAGAGAAAAACAAAAAGACAGTCTTTGTTTTCAAGAATCTCACAGTTTGATGAAGGGGGGGAGGAGCCAATTAGCAAACAATTATGGATGAACTATATATATATAATGAACTGCAGATAATCAATAAGGAAAAGGCACTAGCCAAGGAGGGGGGGGGGGGTCAGAAAAGGTTTCTTTTACCTTTAGTTGAGACTTGAAGGAAACTAGAAAAGCAAGGAGGTAAAGATGAGAGACAGAGACAGAGAGTTTCAGACATAGAGGACGGGCAGGCAATGGAGGCTTGTTTGTGGAACAGTAAGGACGCCCGTATTTCTGGCTTCGAGGTTGGCGGGGAGGCAGGTATAAAGCGTAAGAGTAGAAATGTAGGAGGGGGCCAGGTGGTCAAGGGCTTTGAACGCCAAACAAGACTAATCCTGAAGGTGATAGGGAACCCCTGGTGTTTATTGAATTGGTGAGGGAGGGGGAGCGACATGGTCAGACCTGTGCTTTAGGAAGATAAATTTGACAGTCAAGTGGAGAATGGGCTGGAATGGGGAAAGGTTTGAGGCAGAGAGACCAGTTAAACGTTTCTTTGTAATAGGCCAGGCATGAAGTGATGAGGGGCCTGCAACAGGACAGTTCCATCTTCGGAGATGAGAAGGGAACGTATATAAGAGATGTCATAAAGGTAAAACCAGCAGGACTTGGCAACAGACAGGATAAGTTGGAGGTAGTTAGATTGAAAAAGAGGGGAATCAAGGATAGCATTTAATAGTATCTGTCTAGAAATCCAAATCCTTAGTCAAATTAGGAAGGAAGCCCAAATTAGGAAGATTCATATATTATTGGAGATGGAATGACTTTAAAGATACCATCTGGTATGAGGTTCTTAACAGTTGGGGCATCGTGGCCCCCAGAGCAGATTGGTGACACCTATGGCCCCCTTCCCACAATAAGGCTTTTAAGGGCCTATGTAGAATTGCAGAAGAAACCAGAGGTTAGTGTATTTGGTTGTTAGTTTGTAATTTTTTTTTAGGTTATTGTTTATTTATTTATTTTGTTAAATATTTCTCAATTACCTTTTAATGAGGTTTAGGCCATATTCCCAGAATGGAATGGACTATATGTGAGTGGCAGACCATGATTTTGACAACTCTGACCCAGAGTGTTATTGAAATACACGGTCTCACAGAACAAAATCTTAGGGATTCCCTCTTGCCCACTTATTCTATTCCATTCCATTCCAAGCTACTGCTCCCATCTTCTTACTAGCCTAGTCTGGCCAGACAACACCAAGGATCATGCTCAAACAGAAGAAACTGAAAAAAAAAAACTCTGAAATTCAGAAAAAAGTGAATCTTCCATCACTCTGATGTTAGAAATAATTTTAATATAAAAGATTTAACTGAAAATCACCCCCTATAGCTTTGTTTGTTTATTCAGGATTGACTCTAGATGGATAATGAACTCTGATCCTGGCATCAGAAGACCTGGGTTCAAGTCTTTACTCAAGCTTTCTACCTGTATGACCTTTTTCAAGTCACTTCTCTGGCCCTCTGTTCCCTTGGGTCTCTTCCAGATCTACATCTATGAACCTATGACTTCTCTCTTCAACAGGAGAGAGAATGTACAATTCAATTCAACAAACCCTGAGAAAGCATTTTTCACATGCAAGGCAGTGATACAAAGATAAAATATGGCATATTGTGCAATTAAATATTGCAATCCTACATAGTGCCTGCCCTCAAGAAGCATACAATCTACTGGCAGGGAAGCATATAATATGACATGTATGCAAATTAGCAAGATACAAGATGAAATATGATGGGAAGAAGATCCAGGCAAAGTGCTGCTTGAGAAACTGGACAATATAATACCTCATTTGTGCTCTTGTATATAAAAAAAGGATGCTGGATAAGTAATTTACTATTTTTTAAAAGCATATGCACCAAGACAAGCTCACATATGCATTCATATAACCTTAACTTTCTCCTTGGTACCCTTCCATTTAATGTAGCCCAAACCTCCAAGCCAGCCCTACCCTTCTTTAGGAGGGGAGAGAGTGTTGGACTGTGTGGCCTCTGAGGGCCCTGCCAGCTCTAGAACTATGAAGCTATGAGCCTAGGATATATGCTTCTGACCTTCCCTCCCTCCTCTGTGGTTCCACCTTAAATGGCTCGCATTTCAACTTTGTTTTTTATTGCCTTGAGAAAATGGGGCCCCAGAAGAGTCCCAAGGGCCTGGGCTAGAATGTCCAAGAAAGGAGTGTTCTCATTCCAGAATCTTAATACCTTTCTCAATAAATAGAAAGCCGCTGGCCCTTTTAACTTTTGTTAATAGTTAATCAGATAAAGGGAGAACTTTGCTAGCAATAATGACGGATCACATTTATCTATATAGGCAGTCACTTGCCTCAGTGGATAGAATGTTGGCCTTGGAGTCAGGAAGACCTGAATTCAAATCCTGACTCAGATTCTCACTAGTTATGTGACCTGGGAGCAAGTCACTAAACCCCTCTCAGCCTCATCTGGAAAAAGGGGATAATGATAGTATCCCTTTTCATAGGGTTGTTATGGGGTTAATATGTAAATATTGAAATGTAAAACCCTTTGCTGATTGGTTGTTGTCTTTCATTCTCGAAGAGAACCAAAATGACATCACTATGTTAGAGTCAAGTTACAGTGTGTCCAACTGATCAGACCAATATGAGCTTCAAATTATCTATATAACGTATTAAGCATCTGGAAGAGTTAATTCCTTATGAAGAATCATAGAATTTTGCCAATTGAAAAGAGTCTCAGAATTCAATTAGTCAAGTATCCTTCCTCAATGTAAGAAATCACATCTATAGTAACATTCCTGATAGATGACCATCCATTCTATACTTGAATGCTTTGGGGAGCTGATTAGTTAATAACAAGCTCTTTTTGCCTATTTTTGGACAGTTTTAATTGTTAGAGAGTCTTTCCAATGACCAACCTATTTCTCTTGTGGGATTATCCCCCCTCCCCTTTGGGGACTTGCCTATGTTTGTTTCCTCCTGATATACTTGTGGCTTGACTGCTGATGTGGTTGGGCAAAGAAAGTGGGTTCTGAGTGACAAAAGAAAGGACTTTTTGCCTTTCCATCACTTCTCGGCCAATACCCAAAGTCAGAGAGCACTGTCCTTCCTCCTAACTCCTTTTATATTCCCACCTCTGTTCCAGGTCATTGACTGCAATACCCCAGGCTAATGGTCACCAATGCAACCAATGTTGTTACATATAGTGTGGGGCTTTATAAAGATACATACTGCATTAAGATGAGAAGTTCCATATAAAGAGTGCATATGTGGGGCGGCCAGGTAGCACAGCGAGTAAGAGCACCAGCTCCAGTGTCGGGATGACCTGGATCGAATCCCAGGCTCAGATACTCAGCACCACACCCAGAAATAACTGGCCGGGTAACCTTGAGCAAGTTACTTAACCCCTATTGCTTAAAAAAAAAAGAGTGCGTATGTGGTCTATCTTTGTCCAGTTTGGAACATGTCTTGTTTAGAGATCCCTTAGCTCTCAAAGTTCAGCCTTGCTCTTATCCAGACCCTCCTCTTTCTGGCTATCTGAGAAGCCTGTATTACATTCTCATTTCTACCCTGACTCATACTAAGCTATAAGATTAAAGTCAAGTCAATCATATGCCAACTATGTGCCAGAAGACAAGTAGATGGCACAGTGTATAGAGTGCCCAGCCTGGAGTTAAGAAGACTCATCTTCCTGAGTTCAAATCCAGACTCAGACATTTTGTGTCTGACCCTGGGCAAGTCACTTAACCCTGTTTGCCTCAGTTTCCTCATCTGTAAAATGAGCTGGAAAAGGAAATGGCAAACCACTCCAGTATCTCCTCCAAGAAAACCCCAAATGGGACCATGAAGAATCAGACATAACTGAAAAACAACTTGACAACAATAACAAATGTGGTAGTGGTACAAAGAAGGGGTGGTGGGAATAGTCCCTACTGTCAAGGAGTTCAAAGTCTAAAGAGGAAGACAGCATACAAGCAATTATGTACAAACCAGAAATAGTATAAATTACAGAGAATCTCAGAGGAAAGGAACTAGCATAAAGAGGTATAGGGACAGGCTTCCTGCAAAAGGTAGGATTTTACCTGGGACCTGAAGGAAGCCAGAGAAGCCAGGGGGGAGAAACGAGGAGGGAGAGAATCTTAGGCCCAGGCAACAGAGAGAGATAATTTGATCCAAATCTCCCATTTTTAGATGGGGAACCTGAGACCCTGAAAAATTCACTGCCTTGCCTGAGATCACATAGCTAGCAGTTAAGAGAGCCAGCTTTCAAACATAGGTCTTCTTACTTCCAATCCAGCACCCTTCCTCCCATGCCAACCCCAGGCACAGATCTCCTGGCTTTCCAGAGAAGTACCAGCTTTGTTCCAGTTCCTCATTTCCAACTCTCAATTCAAGTGGATCATGGCCCTGTCCTAGCTCACCTAATCCGCCAAACCAAGGGTTTGCTCTGGCTTGCTCCAGTTTCTACAGAACTCTGTGTGTATGTGTGTGTGTATACTTATATGTATATCTACAGTTATATGGTCAAACTATAGATGTAACAAAATTTAAGAGTGTGAAATACTGTTAAATAGCTTTCTTAAATGTTTTATATGCTCTAAATTTCAGTACTCTGTACCAAATATATGCAGTCATATATTTCTTTCTCTACCTGTTCCCTCCCTCCCTTCCTCTCAAAGTCCTTCTCTTTAATCTTTTGTTCAACTGAGGTCCTGTAAGTCTATAATCACTCAAGTCTGATGAAGGTATGCATCTGAAAATCTAAACAGTCATTTAACATATTAAACACAGAAAGGCATCTCCTGACCTCACCAAAGGTTTAGCCTAGAAGGCATAAGCCAAGAGAAGCTTTCTTTTGCACTGTTTTCTAATTCCCTTCTCTTTTAGCTATGCCAGACAAACCATAAGATCATAGCTTTAGAACTGAAAAGTTCCTTAGAGTTCAACTAACAAAATCATCTTATTGGCAAAAGTACTGACCACAATACAACAGACAGGGTCTGGCCAGTCCAGAATTCAGTGGGATTATCAATCACATTTCTTCTGGATACTATATCCTTTCTTGATTCAGCCTAAGGTTATATACAGTTATCCCTTCCACACCATGGGGGCTAGGGGTGCAGTCCCAAGATCTAGAAAATCTATGTAAAATTTTTGGGCCTCCCTTCATATCAGAGAAGTCTGACTTTTTCCTCTATAGGGTATTTATAGTATGTAAAATTTGGGTTGATAATTATATAAAACTTAACATATATTTTATGCATTTCTGAGTTTCTAAACTTTTTCTGTGTCATCTGCTGGCCTTTGTGTGTTGTCTGGAGCTTCTACAAAATTTCCCAAAACTTCCTACTTAATTTCTTATGCTGACCAGCAATATATTGAAACCACGGTGGGGAAAGTTGCAATGTGGAAGGCAGAGCTGTAGGAGTTTTTGGAAGCTGCTATATTACACTGTTGATTCAAAATAAACTTTCTGTCCACTAAGGCCCTAAGATTTTTTTTTCATATAAACTGCTGTCCAACCATGTCTCTTCATACTGTACCTCTGCAGTCATCCATAACTACACTGGCATCTGAGGTCCAGACTTCTATTACACAGAAAATGAATGATTTTACAGTGGCTTCTAGTACTTCCAGAGACAAGGGACATACCAGGTAATAGACTCAGAGTTAAGAATCAGAGCCTTGAGTTTAAATCCATAGCAAAGGTTGGCTACTATCTCTAGCTATGGTGAAGGTGACACCCAGCAGAAAATGTCTTCCCAAAAAGGTTTCCTTTTGCTAGGGCCCGACTAGATACCCTGTCCTCCCCCAGAGTACAATGGTCCAATGGCCCTGGTGACCCGCCTGGTTAGTGTTTTCACAGCAGTGGCTTGAGGCCTAGGACACTCTGCCAAGTGGCCTAGCCTCTTGCATATGCACCCTGCTTGTTTAGGACTTCTCATCTATCCAGAACTGAAAATAAGTGAGGGAATAGGGCAGAGGCACCAGCCCACAGTCTGTGGTGCTTCTAGGAGCCTAATCCTGCTTCACTGGGGGTGGACATTGGTCAGCATTTGTCTCATCCCTTCCCTGCCCTCTAACTCTGTCATTTAGACTTGATTATAACGTCAAGCCAAAGTGAAATTGCAGTCTTATACATAAAAAGCTTTTAAATGAGTAGAAAAATTCTCCCAGCTCTTCATCTCCTTTTACCCCCCCAGAGGGCTGCACACACAGGTTAGCTGGTGAAATGAAGCATTCTTTCCTACTGACCTGTCCCAGGCCAGGTCCAGGTCCTCTTGAGCCTGTGACAGAGCTTTATTTTATTGCTTTCCCTTCCCTGCTCCCCTTCAACTCCAGCCAATAATACTGAAAAATTAATTTCCTTGCTTCTCCCCAGTGGTGTCCAGGGTCTTCTCCACAGGGCCCAGAGTCTCTGTATACCTCCACCCCTTGAGTTAAGTGTCCTGCAGTCTCTTTCTCCTCCCACAAGGCAATGTTTCAGGGCTTCACTCACTGGACCATCATCAAGGTTTCTCCCTTCACATGGTTGAAGACACTTTAACATGCTTGTCCCAAACATCAAAATTACTAGATTTTCTTCTAAAGTCCTCTGGGAATGTTGGAAGAAACAACCTTAAACAGCAGCAAGAAATATTGAGGTTAGATATAAGGAAGAATTTTTTTTAACTGAAAAAGCTGTGACTTAGGAAGGATGGAGAATTTCAGGACCCCTTCCAGCTCCAAATCCGATGACCCGATCTGTTTCTCTGGAGTCTGGATTCTCTGGTGTCTGATATATTTTCTGAGAAGTAAGAAGACACACAAGACAAGCTCCAAATCCACAGAACCACAGAGCTATAGCATGTTCAGGCTGAAAAGGACCTAAGCAATCCCCTCATTTGACAAATGAAGAAACTGAGGCAAGAATAGGGAAGGAGGTTGCATGAGGTCATCACTAGAACCCAGGCCTACTGACTTGTGGTCCAGCATTCTTTCCACTTTTCCTTCTTCTTGCTCTTGGCATATTTGCTTTGGCCACTGAATTCCTGGGTATGGGTCTATAGTCAATTCTCAACCCTGATGAGTATATGGTAAAATGACTCTCTGAATTTGCAGATTTGCCTTTTGAGACCACCTAGTTCCTTTTAGGCTCTGTACTTTTAATTTGACTTACTACCACCGAGTTGAGTAGTAATTGATGATTACAGTATCCTTACACATGGATCCCTAAAGAAGTAGATCGGAGTAGGCAATTGATAAATGTGTGTTGCATGATTGATCACTGCATATGATCCAGTCATTTTGCACGGAAGCTAATACCACTCTCTACTTAACACATCAAAGAAATTTGACAGTAATTGGATCTGATTTGCTACTGGAAGTGGCCAAGGTGAGAAGAGACATCTGCTTTAGAATGCCGTCTCTTCTGGCTCTTTGGTCTTTCTTTTTCTCCTCCTTGAGTCTCCCTGGCTTGTTTAGTGTGCCAAAGTGATAGACTGTAACTTCCCTCTGCCTGCCCCACTTTGGGAAAACTTTGACCTACTTAGAGGTAAACATTTTTGGAAATGGAGAAAACCTGGACTGGTTTGTTTTTAGAAACTCCAGATGCATTCATCTATCACTGTGACAAATAGCTCATCTCCTCCTGTGCTGAGACCAGATCAGTCCCCTGCTTTATTTAGGACTCCTAAAACTATCTCTGCTGCCAACTTGGCCTATCTAACCCTTTGGAATATGGAAATGATACTGCGACTGTTCTATGAAGGCAGCCTCTTTCAACCTGTGTTCATATCCCACATAGTGGTCAGTGGTGCTTTTTTTTTTCCCCTGGGGAATGGAGACGGTACAGGAAAAATTAGACTAGAGCCTAGCTATGGAAATGTTTTTCAAGGATGTGTGAGGAGGAATTTGGGCAATTGCAAAGTAATAACTTGAGAAAATATAATACAAAATATACTTAGAGAATGGTGGGTTCTGTGATGGTTTAGTTATTTATTGCAATAGGGTTGCATTTACAAGGTAAAGACATTTACAAGTCTGGTAGAGGCTCATTCATTTGGGGGGGAGGAATGAAGGGTACCTAGGTGTCTTAGTCGACAGAGTCAAAAAGACTCATCTTTCCCAGTTCCAATTTGACCTCAGACATTTACTAGCTGTGTGACTTTGGACTGAAGTAACTTCATTTAACCTTGTTTGCCTCAGTTTCCCCATCTGTAAAATGGGCTAGAGAAGGAAATGGCAAACCACTCCGGCATCTTTGCCAAGAAAACCCAGCCTCAATATTTCTTTCTGTCCTTAAGGTACTTTTTTCCAACATTCTCAAAAGACTTCATTACCATTTGAGGTCACAAAGAATCAGACACAAATAAAAGATGGCTGAAAAATTCTTCCAGGGTACTATGCTGACAATTCTTGTCACTGCCACTAGATGGTGCTAATTGAAGATGCACATATCCAATAGATATACCCTTACACACAAATAACTTAATTAAGTTTGCTATTAATATCCATGATGCAGCCAGTTATGCAGGGAGGGCCTGAAACAAACTCTTTCTTTTCTCTACCTATTGAAATTCTTTTTCAAAATGCAGCTGAAATACAACCTCCCTCATGGTCCAAACTGGACCCTTCCAAGTCTCTCTTCTTTCTCTTTGCCCTTTTATATTCATTTAATGTTATCCTTAGTTGTATCACAGCTATTTGTGTACAGATTATCCAAATTGTGTACAAGATTATCCAAATATTGGGGCATTGAGAGAGCATTGAAAATGTTGCTCTGCAGCAGAGAATGGGGTCTTATCTTGGGAGCTGTGAACTTGATTTGTCTATTGTCATTATCATTTTGACAATGGTTTTTGATATAATTGGATTTCTTTGTAATCCCTTTTTTTAATTATGCATTTAGAAACATACTAAGAAGGATCCATAGACTTCACCAGACTAAAAGAAGGGTCCATGACACAAAAACAATTAAGAACCTCTAATACAAGTTATGATTCGTCTTTCAAGCTGCACATTTGTTTGCAGTAGATGGTTTAATAGATATGTCAGTTGGACCTTCTGAAATGGGATGTAAAATGAAGTCCCCAGTTTAGAAGGTTGTTGTTGGAGTGGTGAGGCAATAGAAAGGCACAGTCTACCTGAATGCCTCTCCAGCATAAACTCATCTTGTCCAAAACTGAACTCACCATTTTTTTTTTAAATCAAAACCAACCCTTCCTTTCAACTCACAAATTTCTTCCCAAGTTCCAGGCCTGGAAACCATCTTTCTCTCACATTCCCCACATCTAAATTCTGTTAATTCTACATCAACCCCCCCTTACATCCATCCCCACTTTTTAATTCCTACTGCTGCTACCACCTTAGTCTTAATCACTTTTCACTTAAACTGTTGTAATGGCCCCTGACTTTAGGCTCTCCTCTTTTCCAAGTCACCTTTCCCACAGCTGTCATATTAATGTTCCTAATACACAGGTCTAATCAAATCGTTCACCTAAATAAAAAAACTTTCAATGGCTCTCTAAAACTTACAGGATAAAATCTAAGCTCCTTAGCCTGGGAAAGTCCACCAAAATCCAACCTCAATCTGCCTTTCCAGTCTTATTTCATCCTATTCCCCTTTTTTAGTCAGACCAGACTACCAGCTGTTATCTCCTCTTACTTTACACATTCACACAGGTTGTTTTCCATGGCTAAAATATGCCCTATCTTCATCTGTGCCTTGGCCCCCATTTCATTATGCCTTATTGAGGTGTGGAGAACCTGCAGACTTGAGGCCACATGTGGCCCCTAAGGTCCTCAAGTGTGGCCCTTTGACTGAATTCAAACTCACAGAACAAATCCTTTTATAGGGTTTATGTTATACTTCCTTGTATGCATGTTCTTCCAATTCTATCAGATTTTTCCATCTTTGTATTTTGAATGCCTGGCATGGTACCTGGCACATAGGACATCCTTATCATCTGTTTATGGAACAATTGTGTGGTCTTTAAGATACTGAACAAATTTCACAGATGTTAAATATTACATAGTTGACATGTTGATAGCTGCCTAAAGCATGGTGTTTCTTCAGAGGACAGGAAGGTTTGTGAGGAAATCAAGGGGCATGCTTGTCCAAAGATCTTGGGGCAAGAGAATGTCAACAGTGGCTGCTGACAGGCTATCCCCAGGATTTTGACCTGAGATTTTGGTCCACATTTCATTGTTTTTTTCCCCAATTTAGTCATTTATTTTTAGTTTTCAGCATTCATTTCCACAAGATTTTGAGTTACAAATTTTTCTCCATCCCTCCTCTACCCCCCACCCCAGAATACTGAATACCTCTTCCCCTAATCCTCATTGAAAGACCATATTTTCCCCTGAAGCATTATACTCAGTTTTGCTGGGTAGGTGATTCTTGGTCTTAATCCTAGCTTCTTTGACCTCTGGAATATCATATTCCAAGCCCTTCAGTTCCTTAATGTAGAAGCTGCTAGATCTTGTGTTATTCTGATTGTGTTTCCACAATAGTAAAATTGTTCCTTCCTGGCTGCTTGTAATATTTTCTCCTTGACCTGGGAACTCTGGAATTTGGCTATGATATCCCTAGGAGTTTTCTTTTTGGGATCTTTTTCAAGAGGTGTTTGGTGAATTCTTTTTTCTATTTTGCCCTCTGGTTCTAGAATATCAAGGCAATTTTCCTGAAGAATTTCTTGAAATTTCTAGGATTTCTAGGTTCTTTTTTTGATCGTGGGTTTCAAGTAGTCCAATAATTTTTAAATTATCTCTCCTGGATCTATTTTCCAGGTCAGTGGTTTTTCCCATGAGATATTTCACATTGCCTTCTATTCTTTCATTTGTTTGGATCTGTTTAATAGCATCTTGATTTCTCATAAAGTCATTAGCTTCCCATTGCTCCAGTCTAATTTTGAAAGAATTATTCTCTTCAGTGAGTTTTTGAAATTCCTTTTCCATCTGGCAAATTTGGCTTATTAAGTTCTCCTCATTGGCTTTTTGGGCCTCTTGCCATTTGTTAGTCTACTTTTTAAGGTGTTATTTTCTTCAGAATTTTTTTGGGTCTCCTTTAGCAGGCTATTGACTTGCCTTTTTTGAAAATGGAGACTTTGTTTTGGGGGAGGTTGCTTTTTGGAGGAGAGGAGGAAGGGCAATTGGGGTTGTGACTTGCCCAAGGTCACATGGCTAGTGTCAAGGTTCTGAGGCTGGATTTGAATTCAGGTCCCCCTGACTCCAGGGCCAATGCTGTATTCACTGCGCCACCTAGCTGCCCCGTTGACTCGCTTTTCATTATTTTCTTGCATCATTCTCATTTCTCTTCCCAGATTTTCCTCCACTTTTCTTACTTGGTTTTCAAAATCCTTCTTGAGCTCCTCCATGGCCTGTAACAATTCATATTTTTCTTGGAAGCTTTTGATGCAGGAATTGTGACTTCATTGTCCTCCTCCAGTTCCATGCTTTGATCCTTTTTGTCCCCAAAAAAGGATTATATGGTCTGATTGTGCTTCCTCATCTTACCAGTTACTTGATTTTTGAGCCCTTTGCCACGGTAGAACTCTGCTTACAGAATGGAGAGAGCTTTGTCCCAAATTGCAGGGGTTTTTCAGCTGCCAGAGCTATTAGTTGGGCTCCCTTTCTATAGTCCCCACAAGCTCTGGCTCACTGGTCACACACCCCAGGACCACCACCCAAGATCACAATCCAAATCCAGGCAGGTCAAAGCAAATGTGACTAAATTCTGAATGGTCACTTGGTCCCCCTACAATCTGCAGGCCAGGAGCTCTGAAAGCAGCCATGTGCCACCACCTCCGGCCACTTCTAGCCCCAGGGGCAGGGACTGGACCATGCTATTCCTTCACCCTTACAACAGAGTTCCTGACTGACCTTTTATTTTCTCTTTGGCATTTATGGGTTGAGGAGTCCGGAAACCACCATAGCTGCTAATGATTCCCTCTCCTGAAGTCTGCTCTGGCCAGTCTGGGCACTGATAGGGGCCACCCTGGGGCTGGAACCTTGGCTCATGAGGGACTGAGCTTGGCTCCCAGTGCTTTGCAATAGACCTTTTCTGTCAGCCTACCAGGCTGCTAGCAGGAGCTTTGTTATTCTCTGTCTCTTTGGGGGTTCTGTAGCTTTAAATTTTGTTTTTGAGTCATTTTTTACAGGTATTGGAGATGGTTCAAACTGGAGCCCACACCAAGTTTATGCTTTTACTCCACCATCTTGGCTCCGCCCCATCCACTTTTCATTGTTACAGAACTGTCCAAGGTCCTCAGTATCTTGATGAATGGAGGGCTACCAGGGGGAGGGACTACCAGAGAGAATGCTCTTTTGAATCCTCAGCTATGGGAATGTCATAAGTGGGATACTGACCTTTGAACACTATCTATAATTGAGAGTGACACATATATATGTGTATATATATTATATATGTGTGTATATACTGTATAGTATATGTTTGTATACATGTGTATATACATATGCATGCATTATGCATGTATGTATGTATGTATGCATCTTCTGGTCAAATAAGAATCCCTGCTTAACCTGAAAGTCATATTCCTTGGATCTTTGTTTCTGATAGTCCATGAAATTTGGGGCCATCTCAGCAATATGTGTTGGAAGTGACTGAAGAAGTTGAATTTCTTGATCTATAGCTTCACTATAAGAGGGGAATGATGGTGGTGGGGATGTTTTTTTAAAGCATATGTCATATTGTGCATAGTCTGAGTTAGCCTTTTGAATGTAAGAGTGAATAAATGAATGAATGAATGAAAAGCTTTCATAAGTGCTTACTATGTGCCAAGGTCTATGTTAGGCACAGAGGATTAGGGAGGAAAGAAGATAGTCTCTGCTGTCAAGAAGTTGGGGGAGATTATACACACATATGTACATATGTGTGTGTCTGCAATGCAGGGGTCCTAAGAGTTTCAGCTGAAGGTCAGATGGCAAAACCCAGGAGTCTTCAGAATGCATGGGATGACTATTCAACAGGGAAAGGATCATGGTAGAGGTAGCTGGCCACTTTGGGGAAAGGGGGATTGGGCCTAAGGTTAGAGATGAAAGTGAATTCTGGGCTTCCTCTTTCAGGGATAGAGATATGGAGGTTAGGGTTAAGACAAAAGGGGAAAAGAAGCAGCACATTGGTAAAAAGGATGGAAGGGTGGCATAGCAAAGGAGGGAGTGGCTGGTAGATTGTCCCAATTGGTATCAATCTCACCGATACCCTCTAGGTACCTCATGGAGTTTGTGATGGGGGAGATAAAGGGGAATTCCTACTTAGGTGCAGCTCTGGATAGGGCCTTTTCCCAAGTATGAGATACCCAGTGGTAGAGGAGAGTTTTCCACTTAAAACTATCTTCAGATATATTCCGTGGAAGCCTGCTATGGGAAGAGAAGGGGGAACAAGGTTCCTGCTTGTGGGAAATAGATGAAGAGTGCAAATAGAGGGCACAGGTACTTCTGATGGACAATTTAGGGGTGACAGAAAGTAGGGAGAGGGATAATATAGCTGGAAATGGGCCCATACTTGCTACTGAGAATGTTGAGTGAGCAGAACAAATGTACAGTTCAGTTGAGTTGGACACAGTAGTAAACCCAGTTGAGGTTGGGAGATGCAGTCTTGATTGTCCTTCTATTTATGCCTTATTATGCTGTATGGGGGTATTCACAGATGTATGTGTTGTTGGGAGATTGTGACTTATGCTGTCCCAGAACCTGATACATGGCATGCATCAGTATAAGAGAAGTCATTCCTAATGAAAGCTCTGGTCGCTTCCAGTCTGGTCTTACTTATTTGATTTTAACCACCTGAGCTTACTCTCAATTTTCTGTCTCTAGAAAATAGTGCCAGCAGAGCAGCATTAACTGAAGAGAGCAGCTTCTATCTTATCTTCAGCAGATATTTTGTCTTTGAGAGGTGGATCATTTATTTCCTTTCCTACTGTGAGGCTCTGGTTGATAGCTAAGGAAAGGACAAAAATTTACAAGCCCTCCTGAGGCTTTAAGCGTTTCACAGAGATAGATAAATAAATAAATATGTAGGTAGGTAGACAAACAGATATGTAGGTAGGTAGATAGGGAGAGAGACAGAGATGAAAGATAGGAAGAGAGCATTTATTAAGTACTTACTATATACACAGCATTGTAATAAGCACTGAGGCCACAAATACAAGCAAACAAGACTGTCCCTGCCTTCAAGGAGCTTACAATCTAATGGTGGAAGACAATATAAAAAAGGAGAAAGCTGGAAAAGTGGGGGAGTGAAAGGAGGGAGGTCCCTGGGGCATGATGAGGAGGCAGCAGTGGGGAAGTGGAGTAGAAGACTGGTCCCTAGCAAGATAAAGTGCCAGGAGCCCCAAGGGTGGAGTCCCAGTTTCCAGAAGGGTGAAGAAGGGTGGATAGGAAGCACTGGTGGTCCATTGGCATCAGAATAGGATGTAACATGTCATCTAACAGATGTCATCATTGATGGCCAGTAGCTTCCAATCCCAAATGTTATAGTTTTTTTATTTTGTTCAGCTGGTTTTAGCCACCACTGATAGAATACCAAGGTTGTTTGTGCCCTGGCATTGTGAGAAAATGGCTCTGATGGCCTATCAGGTGGTTTTGGTGAGGAGTTGTACTGGGTACAAATGAACCAAGAATCTATCAGAAATAAAAATCTGTTTGTAGTTGTTTATAAATAGTTTGGGCTATTGGTATCCACTGAAAGTAAGTTGTTTATTTTTTTTTATCAGTATGGCAATGGGTACCACAATGTCATAAAATACTTGGGTGAATACTTCAATCAATCTGTGATCTCATCAGTAAAAGTATGTCCTTCAGCCTATGTCCTCCCGTAAATCTTCCATAGGAGGTCCAACCAGCATCCTTCCACTAGATAAGAAATGATTGATCTGGGGTCCAAAGACAACACTTCTCCCAAGGTGTCTGTGAATTTGGATGAGAAAAGAAATTACACCCTGTGTTCAATATAATTATTTTCTTTTGCAGTCTTATGGATTTTATTTTATGCATTTAGAAAAATACTTCTGAGAAGTGGTCTATAGGTTTCAGCAGACTGCCCAAGGGGTCCGTGACATAAATGAGGTTAAGAATTCTTCTGATTCTTTGGCATTAACAATCTGCTATTGCTAGCTCTTACTACATGTCTGACCCTCCTTTTCTAATCATAAATCCCTTTGATGATATATCTTTAGTGCCACTTCTGGTGTCTTATTCCTTGATAATGTACTGTAGCCTTTTTATCCCCACTGGGCATCACTGCATTGCCTTTTGTGTGACCTTTAACCTTAATTCTTCCAAAACTATTTAAGATCCAATCATTCATATGTATACAGCTTTGTCAGAACAACATTAGTGTTATAATAATGAGCCTTTATTGAAGAGAGAAACTTGGGCTCAATTAAAGTTATTGCCCAATTTCCCAAAGGTGATACAGTAAATACCCTTCCTCCTACTAAATTAGAGGCCCAGCCTGCTGTCCATGTGCACTTTTTACCCAAGATACATGCACCAATGGACTAGTTTTTTGGTTCATCTATCCAGCTGCCTATCATAGTCTAATTAATAAGTGTTCATTATCCATTTGGCTTTTCTGATGTATTTGGTGAGACTAAACTCTTTAAAATGATTGGATTTCATTTAATAGGCTCTGCATATTGTGGGCCTTAATGTAGTCTGCACAAAGTCATCCTCAGAGGGGAGTGTCTGTGAGGCCTCATGTTCTGTAGGGAATCCTTTCATTTGGATTCTGCATTGAACATCCTTCATGAGAGTGGCAGACACCTTTGCTGAACATATGTCTCCATTTTATACTTCATGCTAGCTTGGGTAGCTAGCACAGTATAGTGGAAAGTGCATTGGCTTTTGAGTCATGGATCTTGGATTCAAATCCCAGTTCTGATGTTTACTAGTCATATGATCTTAGGCAAGTAACTTATCCCTCCTGAATCTCAGTTTCTTCATTTATAATGAGGGGAATTGGGTTGGATGAACTCTGAGATCTGTTCCAATGCGAGTTCTATTATTCTCACTTGATATTAATGATCAGACAGTGGTCAAGTAAAGTTGTATCTTTCAAAGAGTCTTAGATAATTTTGACATATTGAAGGGAGATACCTTATAAAAGGAGAGCCTTTAAGTTGGTATTTTGTTCTATCAAGTGCCCTTCAAGAGTCAACAAGCAGCAATCACAATATTTTCTGCATTTTTCAGCCAATGGTCTCACTGGATGTGATCTGTTATAGAGTATCGTTTGTGAAAGCCTGCTATTTTTTCTTTCTCATATCTTCATCAAAGATGTCCTTGAGATGTGTTTAGATTAATCTGTTAAAATTTTTAGAGAAATATTAAAGGGAGCAACCTTCTCAATCACCATTTTTTGCCCCAGTAATGGCATATATGTTTAACCCCCAACATTTGATATCCTTCCCTCTTTTAGATAGCTTGAGAATCAGTCCCTAAATATCCTCAAAATTGTGTCACCTCGGAGCGGCTGGGTGGTGCAGTGAATAGAGCACTGGGTCTGGAGTCAGGAGGACCTGAGTTCAAATGCAGCCTCAGACACTTAACGCTTACTAGTTGTGTGACCTTGGGCAAGTCACTTAACCCCATTTGCCCTGCCTTTCCCCTCCAAAAAAGCAAAAAATAAATAAAGTTGTGTCACCTTGAAAACATACATAACTCCTCTGTTCATACTGGTCTTCTCAGGCTGATCTTCCTATATTTGCTTATTTTAGTTCCATTTCTACTTCCCTATCATTAACAGAAAAAATATTTCTTATAGAAAATAGCTATTTTTCATTTTTTGTTTAATGTCTTTCCAAGCTCATTATTAGATGTTCCCAAGATTATCACACCAAGCTTTCAGTAAGCTTGTTTTTCCCCTATAGGGCTTTTCTCTGTTTTGTGAAATAATATTGGTCATAATCTTCCAACATTCTCATCTGTAAGATATTGCGAATGAGTTTTTGTTCTATATATTGGTGGCCCTTGACTGCAATATCTTTTCACTTCAAAAGAAGAGCAAGAATTTGATGGATGAGAAATTTAAAATTGGTTTGGCCTTCACACTGAAGCTGTTGGTTTCATTAGCAGTCTGTGTCAGTGACTGTCTCTTCATCCATTTCACATTTGGTGAGGCATCAATAGCTTGTTTAAATAGTTCGGGTCAGAAATGTTTTGATTGTATGCCATGAACTCATCTTAGTTTTAATCTCTTTTATAATTTGATCTTTCTTCTAATAAGTAAATAAATGGTACATAGTCAACTGATTTGAAAATGACTTCCACATTTATAAATAAGTGTTTCTTACCTAAGACATAATCATTTTACTTAGAATAGTGATGTACATCATATTGGAAGTCTCATAACTCTTTATTCACGATACATAGTATTTAGACCTTTGAGTTATTTTTCCTTAATCCTGAGTCATATTTTCCAATGCATTTTTCTACCACTTCACTCCCTTTTATATTGAAGACACTGTATATATGTTGGTTTAATTCAGAAAATCACAGTTTGTAATATAAGTTTTTCCAGTCCTTGGACTTACCATACTGTACCCTTCCTTCCTATGTCCCTGTTCTACTGAGTTTATAAAAAGTCACTGAGTTGAAGGAGAAAGTTTTACTTTTGCATAGAGGGGCTCTTCTTGGAGACTTTAGAAATGTACTTAGCCTTGGGCACAGAAAGAACCAATATATTCTCAATGCATGCTTCAATTCTTCAATGGATCTTTGATCCCATGTAGATATTCCTACCTGAATACATTTTGCAGTCCATCCATGCATGTCCATCCTATAGGACTCTCTCCCATATCATCTGATAAGTTCATGGGAGATCACCCATTATGCTGAGACTTCCCTTGCTTTCTCTTGACATTGTAAGCATGCCAGTGGAGCATGGTTGGTGCTTTATCTGTTATCCATCCACCTTCCTTCACTGCATTTCTTTCCATTATTTCTTATTTGTAATGTGCTACAACCTACTAACAGCCACCATGCCCTGGGTAATAATACTCATTTTCAGTTCTTTGGAGAATGTAGTGTGCTATGTCTGGCAGCTATACTGAAAATCCCAAAGGCCTTTGTTCACAAGCTGTTGGAATATTGCAAAGGTATTAAAATTCTAAATAGCAAGTACAGATGTCCACCATAATATCTATATTAGGTACAGAAGGAAGTTTTTCGTTTTTTTAATCAACTGTGACCTAGGAATTAATTTCCTCTTCTCACATTTCTTCCGTCACCCCAATGAAGATTGGGACACCAGCTAGGAATGTGCAAGAGGCATTTAAACCAGCTGTAAATTGTCATCCTAGAGGTATTCCTCTAAAAATGTCTAACTTCAGACTTAAAGAATAAATAGGACTGCAGGCCTGTCATTGTGTTTTATTTTGTTTTTCTGCTAGGTTTTATTTTGGCGGGGGGGGCAGTTCCTTGAAAGCATGTACTGGGGTGGTTTAGGTTCCTTCCTGGTACCAGAGTATTTGTGGTCATTCAACTTCTTAGATGATACCTTACCAGTAAAGACTTTCTTAAAAGGTCATTGATGTTGACTGCCTGCTCAGTTCTAGATGGAAAGGCACCTTTTTTGGTAGCATAAAGACTGAAAGCATCAGCTTCAAATGATATCAGAGATCCTTGGGATGTCTTCCTAGGATGGCCAAGAATTATAATATCCTAATTAGCTCAAAATAGAGGAATTCCAAATGGCCTTGGGGCACTAAGACAAACAGAAGGATTACCATTCCAATGAAGCTGCATCAATCAGGACCAAATCTGTCTAATGGTAGAATGAGACACCTATTTCAATCATATGAGTCTGATCTCCCCTCCAAACACTTGGGTCAGTATCCTTTCATCAAGGAGGTTTCTTAGGTAAGGATAAGCAGCATGCAGGGACCCAGAATGAAGCTGATTTGGCTTTGCTTTCAAAGATTGCCCTGAGATCAACTCTAAAGCAACAGAACAGGCTGAGGTCAGAAAGTATGGTGCCTTAACCTAAGAGTCCAGAGACAAAAGGATGCACAAAGAACTCCCAAGCCATGGCAATGAATAGGACCAGATGCTAGGACAGGGCCAAGTGAGATGAGTCAAGTAGCCAGAAGCGTAGGCGGAATGGATGGGAGAACTGGAGACCCAACCAGATAAGCATGAAACAAACTTAGACAGATGGAGAGCAAATGAAACAGGTTGCTTTACATGTGCCCATTGGAACTTCCTCTTAATGCCAAGTTGGAAAATATAACTCTTATTCCTTATTCCTTAAAGGACCAAACTTTGCTAAAATTTGGGAACTAGACTCTAGCTTCAATTCAGGCACTCTCATAATTAGTGTCAAAATATTCTCTATAGTAACCCTTCCACAAGGAAGGGTCCGGATGTTAAAGGTGGTCTAGGAGTGCCAATTTATTTCCCAGGTTATTTAGCATCTCAGCCCATGATTAAATAAATTCACCTTGGAAGACTTATCAGATTTGGGAATCACAGGACCATTGGTCTATCATCAGAAGAGACCTCAGAGACCACCTAGCCCAACCTCATCATTTTACTGTTGAAGAAGTTGAATCCCATGGAGGTTAAGTGATTTCTTTGAGGTCATATAGGTAGTAAGTAAAGCAGATGGCAGTGCAGTGAATAGAGCTCTGGACCTGGAGTCAAGAAGACGAGTTCAAGTCCAGCCTCACAAGCTGTGTGACTTTGTGGAAGTTGTTTGACCTCTGTCTGCCTCAGTTTCCTCAACTATAAAATGGGTATAATAATAACACTTCCCACAGTGGTTGTGAGGAGCAAATGAGATCTTCACACAATTTGAATAGCATTTAGCACAGTGCCCGGCATATAGTAGATACTTAATAAATACTAGTGATGATGATGATGGTGATGATGAGGATGATGATGGTGATATAGTAGAATTAATAGTAGTAGTGGTGGTGATGGTAGTACTAATAGTAGTAGTAGTAGTGGTAGTGGTAGTAGTAGTAGTAGTAGTAGTAGTAGTAGTAGTAGTAGTAGTAGCTGGTTTTGAATCTAATTCATCTGACTGCCTAACAAGTGTTCTTTCCATTTCACCACACTGTCCCATTTTGTGACCATCTGTGGCCATGGTGTGAGATTACTTCAGGGTATATACTGCTATGACAGGATGTCAAGTGACAGCCAGGCAAGGGTTACATGCTGATGTCAGAACCAGGGAGGCCCAGCAGTAGTAATGGTCACCAGAGGTCAGGAATCCAGGTAGGCATGCTGACGGCTAGTGGCTTTGCAATTAGAAGGGGTCATTACAAGCAATGGATTTGGATTTGGGACATGAAGGCAGTCAGGGTACTAGAAAATGAATTTGATACTAAGTTAGGTTTCTGGCTCAGCTAGAAGCTTCTTAAATACTTTTTGTAGGGTGGGAATGAACTTCAGGAAACAGACAGCCCTGATCCCATAGGCAAGTGACTCTACATTCCAGAAAAGAAGGAAGTGGTAGCAGACAAAAATAGAGCCTGACAGTAAGTCCTTACTTGAATGAATGTGCTGGACTGTTGTGATTCCAATAAAGCTACTGCTCCATACTTAATCTAGCTCAAACTGAAAAAGCAAGCCCCAAATGATTGTCTTTCTCCTAAATGTAGGGAAGTGATTAGCTAAGTGTCATTATTTGCATCTTAGATATGGAGTCAGAGGACCTTGGTTCAAATCTTGACTCCATCACTTCCTACCCATGTGACTTTGGGCAGGAAGGTACTTCATGGCTAGGCATCAATTTTCTCATCTCTAAAATGGGGAGATGGGACCAGATGAGCTCTGAGGTCCTTCCAACTCTAAATCTATTATCTTATTATCTTCTCCATGCTCTAAACTTACCCCCTCGTCCAATGGATGAGTTTCCTATGGTTTGTAAATCCCTAAAGATTCTAAAAGACCTTTCTAAACTCAGGTTCTAGATATTAAGTGGAGAGTACCAAAAGAACAATATGCACAACAAATGTTATAAGGTCAGAAACCAAAATGAATGTTCAAAATTGTTTTTGCATGTCATTAGGGGGAAAATAAAATATTCAAAAAGAAAAAAATCATCCACATCTTTTTTTTTAAATGCCACACACACACCCAAAAAGTAAAAGGTCAGAAACTACCATATTTTACCACACGATTGTCACAGATTTTATGCCGAATTTTTGCAAAAGGTTGGGATGGGATCATTATGCGAAGCTTCATTTGTGCTGGTGTTACTTAAAAATCATTTATCATTAAACTTTCTTTAGTGCAAGTTTGGGATGCACAGAATACTCATGAATATACATTAAAATTGAATATTGACAATGTGTGTACACTGAGAATTCTAGGCCCACGGCTCACAATGCATGAGAGGTGAATGTGTATCTATATGCCACTGGTGAATAGGTTGCTACTGTTTATCTTTTTTTTTTTTTTTGGAGGGGAAAGGCAGGGCAATTGGACTTGCCCAAGGTCACATGGCTAGTAAGTGTTCAGTGACTGAGGCCGTATTTGAACTCAGGTCCTTCAGACTCCAGGGCCAGTGCTGTATTCACTGTGCCACCTAGCCGCCCCCTTTTTATCCTTTAAGCAGCATGGCGAACAGAATCATACAATGTGACAATTACGTGATGAAAAGTTGCAAACTAATTTTTGGACTGAAAAAACAGGGTGTGACGATTATGTGGTGACAATGATTATGTGATGAAATATGGTATTTCTAACCAGATAGTCCATTAAGTGAAGGTGGTAGGTTAGCAAACAAGGCTTGTAGCATGGTATAATAGAAAGAGTATTGACCTTGAAATCAGAGGTTGTGGGCACAAATCCTACCTCTCCCTTTGTGTTTTTTGGCAAGGCATGCAACCTTCCTAGACTTCAGTTTCCTCGTCTATAATATGAAGGGCCATCTATAATTGAATGGGCCTTAGGGGTCCCTTCTAAAACTATGATCCTATGTTAGGTTGAAGTAAATGTTTTGTGTTGGTGACTAGTGAAAGATAAGCCAGGTATTATTAGCCCTGGATAGATTGCAGAGAGCTTTGAGTGCAGGGCTAAGGACTTTGGATTTTATGAAAGTTTTTGAGGAGGATACTGACAAGAAAGCAATATTTTAGGAATATTATTTTGGCAGTCATATGCAGGGTGGATGGGAAGGGGTCAGAGAGATAAGTTGGGATACCAGACTTGAGGGGATGAGGGAAGAACTAGGGTGGTAATAATGGCAAGAAATGGATGAAAAATATTTGGGAGGAAAAATCGACAGGATTTGACATCTGATCAAATAGGGGCTGATCAAGAAGGGATTATGAGGACTGAAGTAAGAAACAAGTAAATAAAAATCCAGAGCTTGGGAAATTATATTGGCAGTGCCACCTAGACAGGGAAGTTGGGAGAGGGAGCCAACTTGGTAGGGGGTGGGGGAGAGGGGGGAGGGAATGTGCAAATAACTTTTAGGTTACAAAATTCTTTATAAATTGTACCATTTGATCATCATTAACAATTCTGTGAGGTAGATAATATTTGAACCTACAAGTTGGCTATACTATGGGAGATTTGGAAGACGTGTATGTATTCAAACAGAGCACTGGTTTTCTATAGTTATTTACAATTTCAAGGTCTTATTATTAAAGGCAAACTTTATTTATTTTGAAAATTCTATAGTTACCATGCTATGTAAGCTGGGTAAGTAAGCTTCTATTAAATACATTTATTTATACTTTTTATTTTATTTATTTATATATTTTATTTTATTTTTAAATTGTCTATTATATGCTAGGGATTTTGTTAGGTGACTAGATACACAGTACTTATGGGAGGTAGTATGGTATAATGGATAGGACACTGGACTAGGGTTAAGAAGATTTGTGTTCAAATTCTGCCTCAGATTCTTTTTAACTGTGTGACTTCATGATGTAAAATGAAGGTGTTGGCATCCAGAGCCAACCATATCTAGCTTTGAATACTGTATATGATCCTATAACATGAGAAGTAGTATGTCATAAAAAGCAGGACACTGGGGCTGAGGTCAGGAGAACCTAGGTTAAATCCTGTCTCACATAGTTGATGGGGTGTAGCTCTGGGCAAGTCACTTACCTTTTCTGGACCTCAGTTTCTACAGCTACAAATCTGCAAAGGGGGTGGACTCAATAATCTATATATAATGTTCCTAAAGTCTGTGTCCAAGGGTAAGAGGAGCAGGGGATCTAAAGAACTAGGGAAATCAGAAAAGGCCTCTGACAGAAGGTGGAAAGAGTCCTGAATTAAGAAGGGGTCAGGGCGTCTGAACTCTGGCTCGACTACTTAAAGGCCTGAGACTCTGTGTCTCAGTTTCCTCAGCTGTAAATAAAGGAATGAGATTTTCTAATGGTCCTCCTTATTTTGACTCCTGTAGCCCTTAGTGTGCTGGGATGAAGAGCTGGTCTGCCGCTCTCTAGCCTGACCCCTGCAATAGCAGATTATTGGGTTGGGGCTGGGCATAGGGCAGATGCAGAAAGGGCCTTGAATTATCCAGACCCACGGCAGTTCTCCACTGCTGCTGGTGCATGCAGCCACAGCCAACGGTTGCATAAGGTTCAGTGACAAGTCCCTGGCAGAGGACGCCGGCACAGCTGGAATTAGAGCTCCTCCCCCTGCTCCTTTGGCCCTCCCCCTTCTCTCTCCAGAGCCTCCTCCCCTTCTCCCCAAAGGTGGCTGGCTCACTTTCCCTGTAAGTCAGAGTGGCCGGGGAGACTGGGAGAGAGGGAGTGCGAGCTGGCTGCCCGCCCGCCAGGCTTCCTCTGTGCAGTCTCGGGCTGTGCCGGGTCCTGGCTAGGGGCCCCCTGCCATGCAGGCGCTCTAGGGGGTGGGGGGCAGCATGAAGGGGGGCGAGCGCTCTTACTCCCGATGTCCTGCGGTTTCTTGGTTTCTTTCAAAGTGCTGCTGCTGCTGCCCTTGCAGAGGTGAGAGCAAACCCGGGCTCGGGGCATATGGGGGGGAGGGCTGGTCTTGATTTTGCTAGTTGAGCTACGCTAGGGTTGTGGGACGAAGGTACTTAGATAGTGGATCTGGGGAAGGGACTGGAAAGGACAGAGAACCGAGGTTGGGGAAGGGTGAGGGGCGTGTCTAGCACTCCGCCTCCGTGTGACTCCCTAATTAAATGCTCTCTAGGTGATATTGAAACTTAGCTCCTTCTCTCTCTCTCCCCCCCCCCCCAACTTTGGGAAGCTGCAGCTAGTGAAATGCGTTCCTCTCTGGATTTCTGGGGCCCAGTCTGCGAGAGGGGAGGGACTCCAGTAATGAGTGAAAGGCGTCTTTCTTCTTCTGCGCTTATTTGCATATGGATCCTAACTTCAAGATTTAGCATATGACTCTGGGCTGCTGGAATGTGCTTGACACTTGTCGCCTCACCGGGAACTATTTTTGATCAAGCGACAGTTTTCTAATGGGGCACAGGTCCCGGTAGGGCTGCTGCTGTTTTGCAGTACCCGGGCTGAGCTCGGCTTGTTAATTAACTTGAGAACTCTCCTAGCGCGCAATTGAGACTGTATTTAATTATATTCTGTTCATTTTGGGGAAGTTGAGAATACTTGAAGGAAGCTACGTGATCCTACCAAATATTCCTGCAAAGTAGGAGAGTCGTCATTGAGAGTCCCATAGCCTGAAAGAAGGTTATTGGGGTTTGTTTGTTCGTTTTGGTTTACTACTAGGAAACTTAACTGCAACATTCTTGGTCAATTAGAATCAGTAAATATTGCTAACCGCTGTTCGTTTTCACTTTGTAACACCTAATTCAGTCGGTGATGAATTGAGGTGCAGTTGGGCGAGATATAAAATTTCCTTTTCTATTGATTTATAATTCTTTTGATGAATAGTAATTGTTCTATCTTTAAAATGTTTTATTGAAGCCTATTGGTTTTACGATACAGTCGTTTCTGCCAATACACTCTTTGCCGCATCTTAGCCCTCAAAATTGAACTCTACCTTTTAACAAAGAAAAATAACTTTATACAAAAAAAAAAAAAAGATCCTATGAAGAGTTATTGGCTCTTTTTAGAAAGAACTATTCTTTGAGAATCAGTGTACCTCAGTTGTTTCATTCTCTTGTATTTCCAGGTTGCCTTTCCCTTTCCAAAGTCAACCCAAGAATCTCTCCATCCTAGACAGTTTTAAGAGAAATAAGACAAATTCCAAACATTCCCCTCCCCACAACCCCAGTTTGCCATTCACAACCTCAGGGTTGCATCTGCCATTAACTCAATCAAACGGGTCTAAAATAGTATGGTAAAGTCTACAATTCAGTGAAGGGAAAGAAACCTCAGAAAGATCCACTGTTGATTTAAGAGAGATTTAACTGTGAATAGAGGTTTGAAAGGGAATTTGTGTTTTGGGGGAGGGGAAAGAATATAAAGAAACTTGGAAAATGTAGTGGAGTAGAGGAAGAAAGAATATCCATTGGAGCCTGAGTTGATCAGTTTCCTTCAGAAGCTGCCCTGCCAGTCTGAGAGCTTCCAAAACATGGTTTCTAGGGAGTTGGCTTCCTGTAAAAATCCAGAATGTAGATTTTTTTTGGTGGTTCTTATCTAAAGCCCTTACAGCTGCCCTCCTTCAGACCAGATGTATTCTATATGAGCAATCCTGATTGCTCAAAAGGAAAAGTGCCCTGTGCTCTCATCTACTCATTGAGTGTAAATGCCTCTTTTTTCCCTTTCCTTCTTTCCTTCCTTCTTTTCTTTTTTTCTTTTTTGATGCTTCTTTAAGGCCCTCAAGGGAGTAGAAAGGTTGAGGTAGAGAGTAGGTGACAGGCCCATGGGAGTTCCTGCCGAGAATGCCCCTTGTTAAGGGGAGACCTGGTCTAGCCGATGATAAAGGGCTTCCTCCTATTGGCTTTTGGCCCCAGTGCCTCAAACCAGCCCTCTAGGAAGTTTTGTGAGACAAAGGTCAGAGTCATTCGGGTTGCTGGGGAAGAGCCCTAGAAGAGGCTCTCTTTAGAAAGGGAAAGGAGAGATAAGGTGGCCTGCTCTTTCCCCTTCCCCCACCTCACTGCTGGTCATTTCCCCAGCGTCTGGTTATTAGATTACAAGGTGCCTGTCTCCTTAGGGAAGAGAAAGCAGCCTTACTTAATTAGATCACCACCCGGGGTGGGGGGTGGGGGAATCCCATATTAGTTAACTCAGTTCAGGTAAAGGGGTAGGTAGACCACTGGGAGGGGGAGAGCAGGAATGCAAAGTCCTTGGATATTTCTTAGCAGGGTCCTATGAGGAGGGTGAATACTTGCTATCAGTATATCACCTAAGATTCAATTTTGAAGCAGATTAAAAAGATAAGAAAGTCTCTTGAAAAGCTCCATCCTCCTTCAAAATCCTGATGGTGTTATTTGCTGCCTCAGCGACGAAGCCTTAACAGGAAATCCATGTATATTATCAGTATATGGATCAAGTATTTTAAGTGCCTACTGTGTGCCAGACCCTGCCTCATCCCCCCTCTTCCCCCTGGGAAAAGAAAAAGACAAACCATCCCCTGGCCTCACAAGCTTGCATTCTATCAGAGAAACAATGACCACACAAAACAATATACAGAACATTTATACAACACAAATGAGTACAAGGTCATTTATATTGCAGTGGAAAAATCATAAAATAAGACAGTTGGACTAGATGCCCTCTAAGGTTCCTTTCATTTCTACATCTATGACTGTAAGATTGCTAGGATTTCAAAGACCTGATTTCTAATCCTGACTCTGCCATCAGTTTACCTGGTGCGATGCTGGGCATGGCACTTCAGTTGCCTCATTTGAAAAATAAGGGGTTTGGACTGGATAGATCAGGGGTGGGGAACCTACAGCCTCCAGGCCACATGTGGCCTTCTAGGTCCTTGGGTGCAGCCTTTTGACTGAGTCCAAGTTTTACAGAACAAATCCTTTTATCAAAGGGATTTGTTGTGTGAAGTTTGGATTCAGTCAAAGGGATGCACCTGAGGACCTAGAGGCCACAGGTTCTCCACCCTTGGGATAGATGGTCCCTTTTGGTGCTGACCTCAGTTAAGAAGTAATCACTGTGGGTGGCTAGGTGGCACAGTGAATACAGCACCAGCCCTGGAGTCAGGAGGACCTGAGTTCAAATCTGGCCTCAGACACATAAAAACTAGCCGTGTGATTTTGGGCAAGTCACTTAACCCCAATTGCCCTCCAAAAAGCAAGGGAAGGAAGGAAAGAAATAAGGTAAGGAAGGAAAGGAAGGAAAGGAAGGAAGGAAGGAAGGAAGGAAGGAAGGAAGGAAGGAAGGAAGGAAGGAAGGAAGGAAGGAAGGAAGGAAGGAAAGAAGGAAAGAAGGAAAGAAGGAAAGAAGGAAAGAAGGAAAGAAGGAAGGAAAGAAGGAAAGAAAGAATCACTGTAGATGACAGAGCCTGGGAAAAAGAGAAGATCAGGGAGGGTCATTCCAGTCCATTGGTTCTGTTTGCAAGAAGACCTAGGTTTCTTCCCTTTTAGGTGAACCAGTTGTTCTAGTCTGACAGAATGAATTTGAAGGGCCTTTTTAAAAAGCAATAAATAAATAAAGGGAGCACTAGAGACTCCAAGTGTAAAGCAGGGAGGTCTGGGATCTCTGTTCTCTGCTTGGTCATAGAAATGAGTGACTCACTTTACCTGTTCTAGGCCTGCCCTTGGAGGAGCTTGATCATTGAGGTGGTGGGGCTGGTCCCCAGGCTAGTTGAAGGAAGGGAAGAAGGGAGGTGGCTTCTTCAAGGGGAGGATTGCTGGACTGGCTCCTGACACCTGGGGTTTAATTCTGTCTTCTGAGCTTTTGTACAAAAGACAATAGTGATGAGAAAGAAGTTTGAGCTGAGTTCCACACCCACCCTTGAGTTTGATTCACTTTCATGAGGTGTGTTCAGGGCTGCTATAACTAATTCCCATTGAATGATGGGACTCCCCTCCCAGTAACATGGCTCATTGGAAGGTAAATGGACTCTGAAGTCAGAAGACCCAGATTTAAATTCCATCTCCAACATCTACTGAGTGACCTTGAGCAATTTACCTAACTTTGCTAAGCTACATTTCTTCATGTATAAAAGGAGGGGGCTGAATTAAATGACTTTTGAGGATACTTTCATCTCTAGATCTATGATGCTAATCTAGAGGAAGCTAGGCATTGCAGTAGATAGAATGCTGGGCTTGGAGCCAGAAAGACCTGAGTTCAAATCTGTCCTCAGTTATTAGCTGTATGAACCTGGACAAGTCACTTAACCAATCTTAGCCTCAGTTTCCTCAACTATCAAAGGAGGATAATAATAGCACCTTCCTTTCAGGGTTGTTGTAAGGATCAAATGAGATCCTAGCTTGGTACCTGGCATGTAGGAGGCATTTAATAACAGCTCGTTTCCTTCCTTCTTTTCTTCCTTCTACTGGTAAGGTAAACAAGGACAACATGTGTGTTAGTAAGAAATTGTTTAATGTTGCTTTTTTTAAATGCACATTAATCTTATTTTATGTCTTTTGTTTTTACATCACCTTACTATACTAAGATATTCCTCTCACTTCCCCTGCCTAGTAAGCCATCCCTTGGAAGGAAGATTTTTTTAAGGGGGTAGGGGGAGAAAACAGTTCAGAAAAATTGATCAATACATCAAAAGTGTCAGTATTAAAATATCACACACCCATTCTCCCCCACTGCAGAGGAGAGTGAGGGGCTAAATGCATATTTTTAATGCCAAATAATTCTTCCTTCCTTGGCTTACAGGTATTTATTTTGAATTAGGCCAAGTGACACATTAGTGAAAGCTCAAAGTCTCTAATAACAAAAGGACTGGAGTTTGTAATCCTTGCCTTTTGGTGGAGACAGACTAGAGCTGTGATTTCATATAGTATAAGGACTTCCTTCTCCCAATTCACCTTCTGGCCTTAGAGGATTGCTTGGGAAGCTGAGAGATTAAGTGACTTGCCCTCAGTCACACATCTAGTATGTCTTTCATAGATCTAGAGCTAAAAGAGATGCTCCAATCCCACCACCTTATTTTACAGATGAGGAAACTGAGGCCCAGACTTGTCCAAGGTCACATAGGTGGTAAATGACAGAGCCTGAAATTGAGTGTGTATTATCTGACCCAGACCCAGGACCCTTTCCTACTTCAGGATTCGTCAGAGGCAGGATGTGAACTTGGATCTTTCTGAATGTGAGGCCCACTCTTTATCCATTCTGCACTTCTCTCATTCAAACATAGCTTAGGGCAGATACTGCCTTCTCCCAGTTCTATATCATCCACAAGGGCTATGAAGTGACAATTATGAGGAAAATAGAGATTTGCTTCAGTTGACCTTGACTGTCCAAGAAATTCCAGAAACAGTGAAAAAAAGATGGCACTTGGCTGTACTTTTCTCTCCTCCTCTCCAGTGTTTGTGTGAATAATCTCCTATTAGAAGAGTTTGATAAAAGGTGAGAATTTCTACTTGGCTTTGGCAGAGAAGCTGAGGAGGGTTAGAGAAGGAGCAGGTAATTGGGGAGGAAGCAAATAAATGAGTTATAACAGCCTCTCTTAGAAGGTGGACAAAAGGCCATAGGAATGTGATAATGGTAGGCCTACATATGAAGGCTGATTAATCATTGATACAGCACTCAGGGTTGGAGTTTTAGGGTCACTCTGCCTAGCTAGACTTTCAGATAAGCTAGGAGAAGTAGGTCAATCCTAGTTTCCTTATTTGTCTTTAAGAGAAAAATCCCAACAGTCTGCAATAACTGGAAAGACTTAAAGACAAGAGGCCAAGAGCTCCCTGGGGGCAGCAGTCACAGCCTAGGAACATCAAGGGGATAGTGGAGACAGGGCTGAAGAGTCTTTCACCTTATTCTTGTAATCTGGCTCTGAAAGACAGTGCTCAGAGGTGTAGCTGGTCTAGCATACTTGCCATTAACTCCAGGGCAAAACTCATTTCTTCTAAGAAATGTTTCTTGGGGGCGGCTTGGGGGAAGCTAGGTAGTGCAGTGAATAGAGCACCAGCCCTGGAGTCAGGAGGACCTGAGTTCAAATTTGACCTTGGACACTTAACACTTACTAACTGTGTGACCTTGGGCAAGTCGCTTAACCCCCAATTGTCCTTCCATCCCCCTCCAAAAAAAAAGAAATGTTTCCTGAATAACCCCATCTGACCCTTACTACCATCTTTCTCACCTTGTATGTGTATGTTGCCTTATAAATACCTCTAAAACTTTGGCATTTGTACATGTCCTGTCTTCCCTCCCACGTAACCTGCTGGGGCAAGGTCCATTGTCAACCCTCCAATTGCCTGGTTAAGGACTGTGTACCTAGAGAGTACTCAATAGAACTGAGGGAAATGAGGATTGTAATGGGAGTGGGGACTGACCTGAACTAAAATAGTTCAGTCACTAAGAAAAAAGAATACTCATTCCTTTGTCATCTCCAGTGGGTTCACAGTCATTCATAATGTCATGGCTAAAGAGACATGATGACAAAGTGGACACAACATTGGCCTAGAGTCAGGAAGACCTGGGCTCAAATCTACCTTTAACACTTACTATCTCTATGTGACCATGGTCAAGTGAACCTCTCTGAGCCTCAGTGTCTTCCTCTGTTACATATGGCACCCAGCATTTATGTTCTCTGACACCTTCGCTGGTTTTTCAGTTATTGAGAGTTTGTCTGACTTTTAATGATATTTTTATGTACATTGTTTTAGTCATGGATTATATCATTTTTTCCTTTTATTTTTACTGTTCTAAAAGAATTCACCTTTGCTGATGTAAGAAGCCAGTGAAAATGTATTTCATCTTATTTTATTTTGTTTGTTGTTGTTGTTGCCTTTTGGAGGGGGGAAGGCAGGGCAATTTGGGTTAAGTGACTTGCCCAAGGTAACATGCCTAGTAAGTGTTAAGTGTCTGAGGCCAGATTTGAACTCAGGTCGTCTCGACTCCAGGGCTGGTGCTCTATTCACTGTATCACCTGGCTGTCCCATACTTCATCTTATTTTAACTGAAAACTTCAGGAGGCTTGTTCATTCAAAAATATTTCATGAATATGTCCTAGTCAAGTCAAGTCAACAAGCATTTATTAAATGTCTACTATATACCAGACAGGCAGCTAGACTGCTCAGTGGTTAGAGCTCTTGACCTGAAGTCAAGAAGATCTGAGTTCAAATCTTGTCTCAGACACTAGCTGTGTGACCCTGGGCAAGTCACTTAACTTCTGTTTGCCATAATCCACTGGAGGAGGAAATGGCAAACCACTCTAATATCTTTGCCAAGAAAACCCTTGGACAATATTAATGTGCTGTGTTCCACAGGGTCACAAAAAATTGGACGTGACTGAACATCAATCCTAGAAAGAAGGCACTAGCATAAAAGAGATTCAGAAAAGGCTTTTTACAAAAAGTGGTTGTTTAGCTAAGACCTGAAGGAAACCAGGAGGTAGAGATGAGGAAGATGAGCATTTCAGGCATAGGAGACATTTCAAGGAAGTGGATGGAGTTGAGAGATACAGTACCATGTTCATGGAGTTGAGAGATACAGGACCATGTTCATGGAGTTGAGAGATACAGGACCATGTTCGTGGAGTTGAGAGATACAGGACCATGTTCGTGGAGTTGAGAGATACAGTACCATGTTCGTGGAGTTG
>NW_027187301.1:3810108-3849375 GCF_028583685.1 Petaurus breviceps papuanus
AGATACAGTACCATGTTCGTGGAGTTGAGAGATACAGTACCATGTTCATGGAATAGAAAGGGGGCCAGTGTCCTTTGGTCAAAGAGTAAATGGAGGAGAGTAAGGTATAAGAAAAATGGAAAGACAGGAAGGGACCAGGTTGTATGAGGACACACAAGATCCCTGCCCACTAGGGGCTTACTGTTGAACCCACTACATTCTGCAGCCACTCATGGGACAGAGTTTCAAAGTCCCTAATCAATGAAATAGTCTCTGCTGCCCCAAATGTGTCTCCAAGCTGTGGAAGTTGTCACTGGGGAGCCCAAGATGTAGGATGACGATGAGACAGAAGGAAGATGCCCCATTCTGCCCCTCTGAGGCCAACTACTTTTCTTCCTCCATTTTTTAGACAGGAGATACTTGAGATTTTTCCTACCCCTCTTGCAGTGGCTGGCACTGGACTGACCATGTTGGCCTTGTTTGCTTGCTTGTATCTGCTTCTCTTTTCTTTTAACCTGATTTAAAACATTCATGTTCAATCCATCAGTAAATCAGCAGGCATTTAATAAACCCTTATTGTACCAGATGGGGATACAGAGACAAAAATTAAGCCAGTCCCTTCCTAGTAGCTTCCATCAATCATTATTGTTGTCATTCAGTCTTGCCTGACTCTTTGTGACCCCATTTGGGATTTTCTTGGCAAAGATCCTGGAGTGGTTTGCCATTTCCTTCTCCAGCTCATTTTATAGATGAGGAAACTGAGGCAAACAGGGTTAAATGACTTGCCCAGGGTCACACAGCTAGTAAGTGTCTGAGACCAGATTTGAACTTGGATCTTCCCAACTCTAGGCCCAGTGTTCTATCCACTTCATGATCTAGCTGCCACCTTCCATCTATTAAGGGAACAGCATGAAGATAAGAAAAAAAGATAGAAAAAAAATTTGATAAGAAAAGATAAAAAAAAAACTGATAAGAAAAAAAGATATGGGGGTGGGGAGAGAGATGCTTTCAATCAGGGAGAACAAAAAAGGATTTGTCTAGGAGTTAGGGCTTGAACCACATTTTGAAGGAAGCTAGGGGATCTGAGGAAACCAAGGTAAGAAGAGAGTCTATTCCAGGTGTAGGGGACAACCACTGTAGAGATATGGAACCAGGAAAAAGAATGTTGCATTTAGAATCTGCTAATAGGCCAGTGTGGCTGCACCATAAAGTGCATGGAGGTCCAATGCTATGTAATAAGCCTGGAAAGGTAGGCTGGGGCCTATTCTAAACAGAGACTGGGTTTGATATTAGAGGCGATAGGGAGACACGAGCGTTTGGGGCAAGGCAGCAGCATGGCCAGCTTTGTGCTTTAGAAGGGATTTTGGCAGCTGGAGGAAGTATAGTTTGGAGGGAGGAGGAGGAAGGCTTGAGGCAGAGGAATCAACTAGGAGACTATTGCAATAGTCCAGGAAAGAGGTAATGAAGGGCTAGGGAGGCATCGGTGTGAACCTACAGTTGAGGAGAAGTGCCTGTTATGTGGCAGGGGCAGCTAGGTGGAGCCATAGTGCACAGAGATTCATCTCCCTGAGTTCAGATTCAGCCTCAGACACTTACTAGCTGTGTGCTCCTGAGCCAGTCACTTTACCCTGTTTGCCTCAGTTTCCTCCTCTGTAAAATGAGCTGGAGAAGGAAATGGCAAACCACTCCATTATCTTTGCCAAGAAAACCTCCAATGGGGTCACAAAGTGTTGGACACAACTGATAAATGACCCAACCCCTTCCCCCCCAAATATTATGTACCAGGCATTGTGACAAGCACTTTATGAACATTATCATTATCTGTTTAAAATTAAATTATTTATTTTTAGTCTTCAACATTTACTTCCGTAAGTTTTAAATTTTCTCCCCCCTTCTCTCTCTAATATGGCTTGCAATCAATCTGATATGGGCCCTACATACATTCCTATTAAACACATTTTCACTTTAGTCATATTGCATAGAAGAATTATCATGAATGGGGAAAACCATGAGAAAGAAAAAAACAAATTAAAACAAAACGAAAATGAAAATAGTCTGCTTCATTCTGCATTCTGACTCCATAGTTCTTTCTCTGGATGTGGCTGGCATTTTCCATCATGTGTCCTTCAGAATTGTTTTAGGTCCTTGCATTGATAAGAGATATTAAGTCTGTCAAAATAAGTCCTATGATTACACTGTGGCTGTAAATGTGTACAATGTTCTCTTGCTTCTGCTTCCCTCACTCAGCATCAGTTCATCTAAGTCTTTCCAGGTTTCTCTGAAGTCTGCCTGTTCATCCTTTCTTATAGCACAATAGGATTCCATTACATTCATTATATGATTACCTTTATAAATATTATCCAATTCTGCAAAGTAGTGCTATTACTTTCCCTATTGTACAATCGGGGCAACTGAGCCAAGCAGAGGTTAAGTGACTTGCCCACGGCCACACAGTAAATAAGATCTGAGGTCAGATTTGAACTCAGGTGTTCCTGACTCTGGGTGCAGCAGTCTATCCATTTCGCCACCTAGCTGCCTTAGGGATAGATATTATCAATGTAGAGTTGGCAAGACTTGGCAAATGGATGGATGGATGGGGTAAGAGAGTGGAGTCAAGGCTAGCTCCCTTAACTGACTGAAAAGAAGGGTAGGCCCTTGACAGAAACAGGGAGAGGGTCGAGGTGCGATTTGGGGTGGGGGTAGAGAATGATTTCTATTTTGGACATGTGAGTTTGAGGTGCCTGTGGGACATCCAGTAGGGAATGTTCAAATAGGAAGCCGGTGATACCCAACTGAACATTCCTGAGCTGGAGCTCAAGGGAGACACTAGCCCTGGATATATAGATCTGAGAGTTTTCTGAAGAGAGATGATAATTGAATTCCTGGGAGCTGTGATGTCACCAAGAGCCAGAGTATAGAGAGAGGAGGGCCCAGAATAGAACCTTAGGGCACACCTACAGTTAGGGGGCAGGATGTGGATGAGGATACAGGAATAGGGCTTGAAATGGAGTGTCCAAAGCAGGTGAGAGTCTTCAGGAATAGCAGAGAGGCTCCAACCATGTGAAATACTGCAGTGAGATCAAAAAGGGATAGGGCATTGGGTCAGCAATTAAGAGATCATTGCTAATTTTGGAGAGGATGATTTGTCCTGAGGGATGGGTTTAAAAGACCGACTGTGAGAGATTTAGAAGTGAAGGCAATGAATGGATCCATTTCCCCCCCAGGAGTTGGTTTGTGATAGCAAGGAGAAACACTGGATGGTAAATCAAATGCAAATTCCATTTTTTTGTTTGTTTCTTGAAGGATAGGGCTTCAGGGAAAGAACCAATAGATAGCCACTGAAGTCTAGAAAAAGAAAGGTGAGTCATGAATAGCTACCATGGCATGGTAGGCTCAAAGGACCATATATTTAGAGCTGGAAGAGCCCTCAGAAGTCAGTAAATCCATTTTTTTTAGATGATGAACCTGAAACTCAGAACAGTTAAGTGACTTGTCCTGAGTCACACAGCTTGTGAGTGTGTGAGGTGGGATTTAAACTCAGGTCTTCCCCAAGTCCAGCACCATATCCACTATATACCATGATACCTCCCAAGAGGTCTCTGATGGATATTGTCTCATAAGAAAGGATCTTCTAGGGGGAGGCCCAAGAACATGCCCTTACAACAAGGGTTCTTAACGTTTTGGGTTTGGGGGTTTATTTTTGGTTCTTATCCCCTTTTGCAGACTGGCAAAGCCCAAAGACCCCTTTTCAGAATCATGTTTTTAAATGTATACAGTTATCTCTTCCCCATCACAATTTTCCCCATTGTGGTTTCCATATATCACAAGTCAACATAAGAAATTAAATGGGAATTTGGGGGAGTTTTGTGAAAGCCGCAGTCAATACATGAAGGCCAAAAGGTGACACAGAAAAAGTTTAGAAACTGAGAAACACATAAAATATGTGTATAGTATTGTATAATATCAACATATTTTATCATTTAATACCATAGATATACACAATTTCTTCTCTGCTAAGAAGAGAGAACCAAAAAATTTTACAAGGATTTTCCAGATCATGGGAAACCCCCACAATGTGCAAGGGACAACCATATAATAAAACATATAGGATTTCCAAGGAATCCAATTATATTGAAAGACTATTGTCCAAATAGGTTTTGAAAAACAAGTCCCAAGACCCTTGTGTAAGAATCCTTGCTCTAAAAAATTAGAGAAGCAGAAGCTTGTTCCCCGTAGCTCTTTTAGTACATGGTCAGAATCAGCAGACTCTCAGGTATGCTTCCTGGAAGGAGAGAGAGCTGTGGTTATACCTGGAAGGTGAAGGAGCTGCCAAGGCAGTTCAGCAGGGTCAAAGGGCAAAGATCAAAGCCACCAAACAGGTTCATTGGCATTCTTTGCACTCTACCTGATGGCATCCAGGAGAAAACAACTAGTCCGGAGGGGAAACCCTTTCCACCATGAGCCAGGTACCTTGTAAAACTCCCTTCCGTTCCCAGACAGATGCCAATCTCTCTGTTTGGGTGGCTGGCTTAGTTGCCCATCAGTTTGCTTTCAGTTTGCCTCTCTGAGGCCGTGTTTGAGTCAGAGGCCTTTCTGTCCCCCAGGAATGGGGATGTCTTCCAGTACTTGACAACAGTTGAGAGCTGAGCCTTACTTCTAGAAAGCATTTCCAAGCATTCTCCTCTTTCCTGACCTCTGCTCGGTCTTGTCTCAAACCTTGGGCAATGTTTCTTCTTTGTCCCCATGCTCCGCCCATCCATGTTCCCTGTTAAATGTCATGATGAATTGTCTTCTGCTGAGGGAGATGGGGGAAAGGTGTGGAAACAGAAAAACATTCCCTCTCTGGTATAATGGGGGCCTTTTATTCAAAAAGTGTCATTCATTTATGTCTTATCTCATGCCAGGCATCCTTTTACAGGAAAGACTTTTTGCTTGAGTCAATGTGGTGTGTCTATACTACTCCATTCATATGCCCTTAATTTCCCTCCCATCACCTGTGACCTAGATAGAAATAAAGGATTAGGAGTAGGGAGAGCAGCAGCCACCTACACTGCCCACCCTCCAAATCCCAAGCTCATGATATTAGCCCACCTCACAGGTTCAAAGGTTTTCAGAAATGAGATGGGCCTTAGAGATCAGTAGGTTTCAGTGTCCTAGAAGAAGAGATGGCAGGAACCCCAGGGGTCATCTAGCCCAAGCCTTTCATTTTACAGAAAGGTAACCTAAGGCCAGAGAAGTTAAATGAAGAGTCTCCCCTATAGGTGCCTAGGTCATAAGTGGTATTGTTGGGATCTGAACTCATGTACTCTGATTATAAAGCCAACACTCTTTTCCGTTGTACCCCCCTCAACCCAATCAGTCCACCTCATTTCACAGATGAGATCACTAAGATGGAATAACTTGTCCTGGGCAACCTTGGTAGCTTAGTGGATAGAGCATCAGGCCTGGAGTCAGAAAAACCTGAGTTCAAATCCAACTCAGACACTTAACTAGATGTGCGACCTTGGACAAGTCACTTAACGCTGTTTTCCTCATCTGTAAAATGATCTGAAGAAGGAAATGGCAAACCACTCTGGTATCTCTGCCAAGAAAACCCCAAATGGGGTCACAGAGAATAGGACATGACTGAAATGACCAAACATCTACAACAACTTCTCCTCGGATAGACAGATAGTAAGCATCAGAGACAAGGGTTGGACCCAAGTGTTTTTGACTCCCAAATTAAGGCCTTCCTCAGCATATCCTCTGATCTCCCCAAATTTGCTTAGACTTTTATGAATAGGGCATGGCTGTGAATCTGATCTTAAGGTTCTGTGAAAAGCATTTCCCCTTCCAAACTCCTAATCCCCAAGTTTTCAAGACTCTGCCATGGTAATACAAATGTCCATCCTCTCATTTTTCTTTTCCTGAGGTGGAAAAGCAAGGCAACCAGGGCCAAGCGACTTGCCCAAGGTTACACAGCCAGCAAGTGTGTCAAGTGTCTGAGTCTGGATTTGAACTCAGGTCCTGCTGACCCCAGGGCTGATGCTCTATTCACTGTACCACCTAGCTGCCCCCATCCTCTCAGTTTTAAGCACTTACTATGGCCAGCCACCATGCTAAGGACTGCAGATACAAGGAAGGGTAAGCAGATACAGTCGCAGCTCTCAACGAGCTCATGGTCTGATGGAGGAAACAACATGCCAACGACTAAAACTAATAACAGGAATGACATTCACACAGCATTCGTGGGTGCCAGGAGCTTTACAGAGATCTTCTCATTTGGTCCTCCTGACCACATGCGTGCAGGCCATATACAGCATGAATCAGAAGAAAAGCAGAAGAATTAAGGGGGATCAGAGCAGGCTCCCTGTGGAAGCTGGGATGATTGGGTGGGGCTTGAAGGGAGCCAGGGAAGCCACGATGTGGAGAAGAGGAAGGAGAGCTCTGCCTGAAGGGGCCAGCAGTCAAGATGAGACAGGATTCTTGCTTGAAGACCAGCAAGGAGGCCAGGGTCCCTGCATGGAGGGGTGCACGAGTCTTCTCCCATTGCTCTCTGCAGCTCTCGCTGTCGTCTCATGTGAAAGCATGGCTTTAAAAGTGTGTTCATCTCCTCAGGTTCCAAAGTCTCTAATTCTTAGCCCATGAACTGGCGTTTGGGATGGAAATCATCTTGTGTAGCGTGGTCAAGTGTTCTGACCTGATGAGGGAGCAAGTATCTCAAATGAGAAATGACCACCTCCTAGGTCCCTTTTAGCTGTAGACTTTTGTTCTCCATCAGAGACCAGGACTAAATCCTAGATCTCAGAATTATAAAACTTTAGAACTGGAAGACGGGTGGGAGGTGGCTTGTTCAAGGTCTCCAAGATCATAAGAGGCAAGAGCAGGATTTGAACCTGGGTCATTTAACTCCAAATCTATTTGGAATTGCATTTTGCCATACTCTTTCATATGAGGCTTGGTCCTGAGGATCCCATACCTTTTTTTGGAGGGGGAAGGCAGGGCAATTGGGGTTAAGTGACTTGCCTAAGGTCACAAGGCCAGTTTTTTGTGTTAAGTGTCTGAGGCTGGATTTGAACTCAGGTCCTCCTGATTCCAGGGTCAGTGCTCTATTCGCTGTACCACCTAGCCGATCCAAGGATCCCACACCTTAATCAGCCTTCCTGAGAACTTCCTTTATTTAAGCCACAATATAGAGACACAGAATTAACAAAAAAAAAAAAGTAGTCCCTCTTCTCAATAAACCTTTGGTCTAAGTGGGGAGATGGCATCATAAAAGAACCACTGGATTTAGACAGCTGGGTTGTTCCCTTATGTGGTCTGACTTTGCACCCCACCCCCAGCCTTAGTTTTCTCATTTACACAATCAGAGGGGGTTGAAGTAGATGACCTCTAAGGGCCCTTCCAAATCCAAATCCTGTGATCCTACATAAACACGTGAAAACTTAGCGATGACAGAGGTAAATAAGCCTGAGACAAAAATAGAATCCAAGAATGTTGGAGTTGAAATGATTTTTAACAATTATGTCGCCCCACTCCTCCACTTTACAGCTAAAGTGCCTGACTCGGGGAGCCTGTGACTTGTTCAAGGTCACAAAGTCATTGAGGAGCATTCTGAGAAGGGTCAGAGTGATCATGGGAAGAAAGGAGGGTGGAGAAGGAACTAAACAAACCTTAGAGCACAGTTTGGATTGAAATAGGTAGAGGAGTGAGGGCATCCCAGGCTGGTAGAACAGCATGAGCAAAAACCAGAGGGGCAGAAAGCACACTGCACAACTGTTCCTTCTTACATCCCAAGCCTTCCAGATCTCTAGAGTGTGCAGAGACAGAATAAAAAGTATTCTGGGGGGTGGCTAGATGGTGCCATAGAGCACCAGCCCTGGAGTCAGGAGGACCTGAGTTCAAATTCGGCCTCAGACACTTAACACTTTCTAGCTGTGTGACCTTGGGCAAGTCACTTAACCCTAATTGCCCTACCTTCCCCCCTCCAAAAAGCAAAAAAAAAAAAAAAAAGAGTACTCTGGCAGACCTTATGGCAATTCCTCTAGTAAGCAAGGGCATTTGAAATCCATCTATGACTTCTCACTCTACCTGACACTTTTCAGTAAAATAGAAATAATAACTAATGTTTTTATGGCATCTATTATGTATCAGACACTGTGCTAAGAGCACAACAAATATTTTCTCAGTTGAGCCTCACAACTCATTTTACAGATTAGTAAACTGAGGCAAGCCGAAGTTAAGTGACATGCCCAAGGTCACACAGCAAGTACCTGAGATCAGCTTTGAACTCAGATCTTCCTGACTCCAGGCTCAGCATTCTATGTCCTTTGAGTTGGCCTTCTGAAGCAGCAAGCACCCCAGCATCCCCAGGGTGGCTGCCAGCACAGGTTCTTGGATCTGCTTTGATAAAGGAGAGCAACTCAAAATAGGTTTTAATCAGTCAAATATGTATCGTTTACCTAGTTCAGGGGAAAAAGGTCAGCACCCCGAACTTCAGAATATATAGACATAATTATCAAGACAGAGAAACAGATCAAGTAGACAGTTTCCAAACTGTCCAACCATTACATCCATACCCAAACAACATCTGGGTTTCAAAGCTGGGGGACTCTCAACAACGGCTTCCCATAGTTTCATCAAATCACAGAACACTTCTCAAAGTGAGCCCCAAAACAAAGCTACACATCAGGGCTTATATAGCCTTCTCCTGGCTCGGAGAATGTAACAACCTTATTGACTCACTGGCCAATCAAGAAGTATCTACTGAAAAAACAAGCCTCCCTCCCCAGGCTTCAGGTGCACTTTAGCCTAGGGGCAGGGAAGATCTTAAAAATTTACATTCCCATTACACCTTCACATTTTGACATTGTAGAGAGCATATGGGCTATTCATTTCTTATCATTCATTCTTACCATATGACCAATTCACTTTCTTTTCTGCTTCTAAATATCTCTGCCATCCTTCACACAACTTCTCTGGTGTAATTCTATACTAGTAATGTATTACAGTGCCCTCACACTTGCCCTACAGCCCTTCATTGCCTTTTTCTTAACCTAAACACTAAATCTTGGAAGACCAAAGCATGTCATGACATAACAGTTATACAGCATAACTCATTGGAAGAAAATCAGTGTTAATGAAGATTGACTTTGTTTCAGGGAGAAGCTTGGAGTCTTTAGAAGCACCACATAATTTGTCACACAATCCAACCCACAGCTCTATTCCCTCTGTTTAGTTCTGGGCCAAATGTGTGTGTGTGTGTGTGTGTGTGTGTGTGTGTGTGTGTGTATCCGGGTTGTCTCTCATATTATGTGGACAGTGTTTCATACACTTGGTAGTTCCTATATGGATGGTTAGGACACACTCTTTTGACTGATTTCCTATTTTTAATAATCTTCAGTCCTCTGAAGCTTGATTAAATTGTCATCTGAAGTCAGGGGTATCTGGAGGACCTGGAATGATAGGATCATAGATCTAGAACTGAAAAGATCTCAGAAGCCAACTAGTCTGACCATGTCACTTTCCTATACAATAAACTCCTTTGGCTCCCTATTGCCTCCAAGTTCAAATACAAAATGTTCTGGTGTTCATAGTCCTCCATAAACTAGCCCCTTACTACCTTTCTAATCTTCTTATACTCCACCCCCTGACACATTCTTCATTCCAGCGACAATGGACTTCTGACTATTCCATGAGCAAGACGCTCCAATTCTTGACTCCAGGCATTTTCTCTGGCCATTCACCGTGCCTACAGGCATGTGGCAACACTCTCCTTCATCTGCTCCCACTACTGACCTCCCTGGCTTTCTTGGAGTCCCAACTAAAGTCCCACCTCTTTCAGGACACTTCCCCACCCCCTCTTAATTCCAGTGCCCTCCCTCTCCTCTTTATACTGTATATATAATTTGTACATACATACATGCTTGCTTGTTGGCACTCCCATTAGGCTGCAAGCTCCTTGAGAGTAGGAATTGTCTTTTGTCTCTCTTGGTATTTGCAGCCCTTAACACAATGCCTCGTATATAGCAGGTGCTTAATCAATGTTTTTTGGTTGATTGATACAGATAAGAAAATTAAGAACTGGGAGGATAAGTGGTTTACCCAGATCACCTTGTTAGCAGGATTTGAACCCAGATTCTCTGACTCCTGAGTCACTGCTCTTTTCACTCCCTTCTTTGATGAACTCTAAAGTCCCTGATAGTAAATGTACCTCACTAGTAGCTTTTGGGGTGGAAACGGGGGGAAAGTGGGCTAAGAAAAAAAAACCTACAATGAGCAGAAAGAGAGTGGGAGGTAAGCTGATTATAAAGAACTGTTAGCCACTAGAGCTTTCAAACATTGGAGTTAGGTAGTGAGTTCCCTGTCAATTGGAAGTTTTTAAGCAGAACCTAGATGTCCTGTCAGGACAGCTGCTAGATCCTATTAAAGAGATTCCTGAATTATGTGGGAAGGTGGACTAAATGTCGCTTGATATCATTTCTAACTCTAAAATCCACTGATCTAAATTGATTTAAATGCAAAAGTAAATTCTGTAAGTCACCATTTAAAATGCAGAACAAAATGGAAACTGCTGTCTGCATCCAGAAAAAGAACTCAGGAATCTGAATACAGATTGAAGCACACTATTTGTTCTCTCTCTCTTTGTTTCATCTTTCTCATAGTTCCTCCAATTGGTTATAATTCTTCTTTACAATGTGACCAATATGAAAATAAATCATGCAGAATAAATAGCCAAGAGGTGCCTTTAGAAATTAAAGACATTTTTGGTTCGGATTGAGTCCCATTTAAAGGCAAGGAAAGAGACAGGATCTTGAGATTTCTTGTATTACGGGGATTTCTTAACTTCAGTTTCTTGATCTTTTCATGGCTTGCAGCTTCTGTTCTTCCTCTCTTCCCATCTCTCTTCTGCCCCAACCTCCCCGGCCATAGCCCAGCCCCTTCCCGATTTAACTTTCTGCCTAACCACCAAATAGCCCTTCCATCTGAGAGTTCTGGTGGCCAGAATGTCTGTGGCTATCCTAGAGCAGCTAGTTTCCCAGTCTCTCTTCCCTAGGAAGGTGGGAAGGACTAAATTTAGACCCCATCCTGCTGTTAGGAGACACCAGCCTGAGCAGTGAGATGATGAAATTAGAGTCAGGCTTTTTTCAGATATGTTTAGGGTAAAGAGGGGTGAGGATGGGTGGCCTCCCTGGGGATGAGATCTCCTAAGAGACCAGATCCAGTTAAAGGAAGGAGCAACTAAGGGGTGGAATGGGGCTCAGCCCAGAATACTCTGAAGATAGGCTTATTCCAGTTCCGCTGGATAACTCCAAGAAAGCCAGTCAGATTCCCCACCCTGCTGATTCTGACTGTAAAATGTGAGTGACATAGTCCTGCCTGAATTTATAATTGCTTGTAGGCTCTCTTGACTGTCTAACCCCAGCTACTCCCTCGCCTTTGTCCCCAGTTCTAAAGTGTCCTCCTTGGAATGCACATCAAAGAGCCTATGATTTCCTAAGTGTGGAGGCCAAATTCTCCATTTCAGAAAGAGGTTATCAAGTAGCCATCAATTTGCCAAATGTTGTACCATTTCTGTGTAGTGGATACAAGGGCAAAAAAAAAAAAAGTCTCTGCCCTCAAGAAGCTTATATTTTATCAGGAGGCAGATTTCAAGCCTTGTGTGCCTTAGGTATTGTCATGAGCTGCAATGTCAAATCAGCAAAATGTAAAAAAAAATGATTACTGTTGGTTGATCACTCCTCTGACCATGAGCTGTTATGGACTTAGCTGGACTGGAGAAGAGATCATTGCTAGACCTTTGCTCAGAGATAGAATGTGACCAGTGTTTGTTCCCCAGTACTAGAACATTCAAGAACCCAGATTTACTAGCAGGATTTTAGGGGGAAGTAAATAGCATGGAGTGGGTTTCTGTATTTTGTCAGTACTTATATAGTTGATAAAAGTTGAACATTTTTCTGTGTCAACCTAAAAAGGGAGCGTTTTTTATTTAAGAAACAAGGCAGGAAACAATCAGCATTTTTAAAGCATCTACTCTTTCATTAGGTTCTGTGCTAGGTACTTGGGGATTCCAAAACAAAACTGAAAACAAGACTTACTTCAAAGAGTTGACATTATATAAGGGGGAAGTGTTTTAAGATGTGCATGTAACTATAAGGTAATTGGGCTACAGAAAGTGGGAGAGCAGGAGAGTCTTCATATAAGAATGGTTCTTAAGCTGAATTTGGAAGGAAACTAGGAATTTTAAGAGGTGAAGGTGAGAAGGGAGTACATTCCAAGATTGGGGGCAGCCTGGGCAAGGACATGAAGAGAGGAAATTGAGTGTCTTATTTGAGGAACAGCAAGACATTTAGTTTGGCTGGACCATAGAGACTGAAAGGGGAGTAATTTACAATTATCCCTTCCATATCATGACTTTCTCCATTGTGGTTTTGGATTTGCATAGGAAATTAAATAGGAATTTGGGGGGAGTTTTGTAAAAGTCACAAATGACATGCAAAGGCCAGCAGACAGCACAAATACTTCAACCAAATTTTACAATAAGGTACTGTAAATACCACATAAAAGAAAAAGAAAAAATCAGACTTCTCTAGTATGAAGGGAAGGCCAAATATTTTTACATGGATTTTTCCAGATTGTGCCAGCAGCAGGAAAGCATGCCTGTAACCCCCACAATGTGGAAGGGATAACTGTATAATAAGCCTGGAAAGGTGAGCCAGGGCCAGGTTTGATGTAGACCTTTAAATGCCAAACAGAACAGGTTGATTTTATTCCTAGATGTAATAGGAAGCCAGTGGAGCTTAATGAGCAGGTGAGGGATGTGGTCAGACCAGTGCTTTAGAAATGTCCCTTTGGTAGCTATATGGAGGATGGGTAGGAGAGCAGAGAGATTTGAGACAACAAGATTAAGAGTCTACTTCTATAAGCCAGGTGAGGAGTGATGAGGACCTGAACCAGGGCATGGGGTGAATGAACAAAGAAAAAGGAATGGACTTGGAAATCGGTGCCTTTTTGTAATTGCTTCATATAATCCAGGTGATAGAATGAGTGTAAGCTCTTTGTGGACAGGAACTATTGTTTAGTTTGACTTTGAATCTCCTTGAACACAATACAAGATTAATAAATGCTTAGTGGATAAAATGAGATTGGTTTGAATATGGTGTATGGAATTGGTCTCTAGTCACACATACCCTTTCTCTGTGTTGTATTGTTTAGTTGTTTTCAGTTGTGTCTAACTCTTTGTGACCCCAGTTGGAGTTTTCTTGGCAAAGATACTTGAAGCAGTTTGCCATTTCTTTCCCTAGATCATTTTACAGATGAGGAAACTGAGGCAAACAGGGTGAAGTGACTTGCCCAGGGTCACACAGCTAGTAAATATCTCAGGTCAGACTTCAATTCAGGTCTTCCTGACTCCAACCCTGGCATTTTATTCACTGCATCACATTGCAGCCAGAGCTAGGGAGGTAGTATGGCTCCTTAGAAAGAACACAAAGGATCTATCTGGGTTTGGATCTAGACTCTCCCATTGACTGCTCTATGTGACCTTCAGCAAATTACTTCACTTGTTGGGGCCCCCAGTTTTTTCCTCCTCAGTAACAATGAGAGAGGGTTGGACCAGATAATGTCTGGAGCTGATTCCAGCTCTAAGTCCTGTGGTTTTCCTAATTTAAAAATATATACGAAACCCTTTGTTCATAAAGTAACAATCCTTAATATCCCTGTTGTGCCAACATCCTGTATTTCAGCGATTGTTTCAAAAGCATCTCTGTCACTGGGTTTTTTTTCTGACTTGAACTTTTAACCAATCTTTAATTTTAATATTAATTTAAATAATAATTTAATAAATTATTTTATTTATATAAAAATAAAATATATTTTAAATTATATTTAATAAGCTATAAAATAAATAATTAATATAAAATTACTTTATAGAATAATAATTATATTTATTTATACATATCTTATATTTATAACATGTGATAATAGTAATGATATAAAGACGGCAGTGTGTGTGTGTGTGTGTGTGTGTGTGTGTGTGTGTGTGCATACTTCTTCCAATAGAGCTCACCCAGCTGCTGGGAAGCACCAGGCTGTGAGCCCTCCAGAGCCGGCCTCTGTGTTTCTCTCTAGACAATTCTAACACAGTGTCACATTGAGACCCTCAGATGAGGTCATTGAAGAACCGGGTGAAGGACTGAGGTGTGTAGTTAAATGGGGAGCATGACTTCTGTCCTCAGCCATCTGGAAGGCTATTGTGTGACAATGATAACAGTCACAATAATGGACATTTATAGAGCCCTTTTAGATTCAGAAAGAGCTTTACTTAAATCATCTCCTTTCATCCTCACAACAGCCCCGTGATGTAAATGTTATAATCAGTATTATCCCCTTTCACAGATGAACAGACTGAGATGTTAAGTAGCTTCACTGAGCTAGCTTAGCCAGTACATGTGTCTGAAGTCTTCCTTATTGACTTCCCTATCCCCTCTCCCTCTACCATTTCTTTGGAGTAATGTGTTTCTTACACTGTAGAAGAGAATGCCAGGATTCATGGATAAATGCTATGAGGAGGCAGATGTCAGCTCAATGGAAAGCATTTTTTAATATCTAGGACCATCCATGAATGAAAGAAACAGCCTGATGAGATAGTGAGCTCCCTGTCATTGGATGTATCCAAGAAAATCCTAGACAGTCATTTGCTAGAAATGTTATGGAAGAGATCCTTGTATAGGGCAGGGAGTTAGACCTGATGACCTTTCAGCTCTCTACCTTCTCTAGAACACTATGAAGTCCTATTTTGAGATGAATACACAAGTGAAGCGGGAAAACCAGTAAATTGGGGGCTAGGCAGATGGAAATAGAAACAACGGATCCCCGTGATTTGCTAAAAGCCTATGAGGTTTAATTCCATTCTTGATGCTTTCTTTCTCTTACTTCAACCCTGGTTACCCCATGTTGTGAGTCCTAATCTCAACACCCCCATCAGAACACTCCATATTGATGGTAAATATGGCTGATTTACCTTCTTCATCCCTGCTTTAGTTTACCTACAGCAATTAATCCTCTGGGGAAATGACTATCCAGTGAAACACCTTACATCCTAGGTTGGGCCTCATATTCATTCCTGCATGTACATTTGTATTTTTAGATCCCAACTATCCAGTTTCCAAGGGTCTAGAAACCATAGGCATATAATATACAGAAACAGCAACAAAAAAACAAGAAAAAACTGATTTAAGAACCCTAGGTCATATGTCCCAAATTATACTGCTGTGGGTCATTCTGTGTTCCCAATCTATTTGGCTCCAAACTCCTAAACTAACCCACTACCAACCTTTTTCATTTGGCAATCTCAAATTTCCAGCTTGAACCCATTTTCTCTTTATCAGAATAGACATCTAGGCATTGTGCCTGAGAACACCCCTTGAAATCATTCCTTTAATCTACCCATCTTTAAAAAGAAATAGAAAGGGAGGCAGCATCAGTTTCCCTTTTTGTAGCTTACTTCCTTTTATGTATATAATTTTCTGAAAAGTATGATGGGATATTGTGCCTGTAACTACGTACATCTTTGAAAACCTTTCATTTCAGTTTTCTTACTCCATGGTTTTTTAAATCAACACTGTGGCACCTCTGGGCACTATTCCAACTGGGGTGGGAAGATTAATGGGTGCCAAAACACCAAAGAAAAAATGCTCCTATGACTCTGGGCTCCTAGTCTTTTGCCCAACTCTTCACCTCCCTATAGCAGGATGTGAACAAGATTCTTTTTTATTACTCAATCATACTCACAGTCCATGAACTGACTAACCATCAGACAGCAGTATGATGACTGAAAAATCATTAAAGGTATAAATTGTTCAGTCGTTTCAGTCTCGTCCAATTTTCTGTGCCCCCATTTGGGGTTTTCTTGGCAAAGATACTGGAGTGGTTCGCAATTTCCTTCTCTGGCTCATTTTACAGTTGAGGAAACTGAGGCCAACATGGTTAAGTGAATTCCCTAGGGTCACACAGCTAGTAAGTGTCTGAGGTCAAATTTGAACTCAGGCCTTAATGGCTCTTGGCCACTCAGCCCCCTAACTGCCAGGGGCATGGATAGGATGATTGTGGATTTAGGATTATAGATTTATAGCGAGAAGAGACCTTATAAATCATCTAGGCCAACCCCCTCATTTGTAGAGTATGGGAAGCGGAAGCCCAAATAGGTTGAGAGATGTGGCCCAAATCACACAGGTAGGTCTTCTGAATCAAAATCATCCTCCAGGAGGTACCTCTTACATCTCAGTTCCAAGTTCCTTTTAAATAGGAGGAAAGACGTGTATGTACTTGCAAATTGGCTCACTATGAATTTAGGTAAATCAATGGAATACAGCACCATACATTTCTCGAGATCAATTCTCGAGATAACTGAAAGAGGGGAAAATGCCAAATGAACATCTCAATTGCACATCTTTATAGTTATCCAACTCACTGAAAGGTACAGAGGATACAAGGTCACTGGGCTTATTGTTAAGCTTTAAAACGCGTTTGATTCAATAGGGCAAAATGCAACCCTCCAGGCTGCCTTCCCATCTAGTGTCTTTGATGCCTAATTTAAGTAAATGTAAGCTTCCTTGCTGCAACAATAAAGAATTTAATTCAACCTTCTGATTGTTCACATCAAACAAAACATACACCAGGGAGATGGGTGCTCCCTACAGGCATTTATCACTGTCACTAAGAGTTCAAATGGAAGGGAGATTCCCTGTTGATCAATTTTTCTGGATGCTTTTATTTATGGAAAAGAATATGTTGATCTTATCAAGCCCTAGAACTGGGGCAGGGAACCTGATGCCTCAGGCTAACCTGAGTTCCCCACCACTGCCCTAGAATAATGTAGAGCCTCCCAAATAAGATATTTAAAAATTGCTTAACAATTTATCTAACGTATATTTTGCACAACTGCCTACCTGTTTTGTTTGGTCGTTTTCCAGCCACATTTGACTCTTCATGACCCCATTTAGGGTTTTCTTGGCAGAGATACTAGAGTGGCTTGCCATTTCTTCCTCCACCCCCTTTTACAGTTGAGAAAACTAAGGCAAACCAGGTTAAGTAACTTGACCAGGGTCACACATCTAGGAAGTGTCTGAGGCCAGATTTGAACTCAGGAAGATGAGCCCTCCTGACTTTAAGGTCTGGCACTCTGTCTACTGCCCAGCTACCTGCCCTGTACAGTTGCTTGCTGTCTCAGGAAAAGGGGTGGGGAGAGATGGAGGGAGAGAATTTGGAACTCAAATTTTTTTTATGTTAAAAATTGTTTTTATCTATAATTGGAAAAAAATAAAATGTTAAGAATTTACCTTACAATCCAGATAGTAAAAACCAATGGATAAAGGATACCTGTTGTCCAGACAATGGTAGCTATAAATTGGTGGTAGTCTATTACCAATAATTAGTGGCACATAAGAATTATCATAAACTATATCCTTAAAAAGATGTATTAGTGTAAAGGAGGTCAGTTAGTAAACACAGAGTGTAAGAGATGGATAGCCCTCTTGCTGCATCAGTACCTATGTAATGTTAAAGACCCAGGGCAATTCTGCTAGTCTGTTGGATAGATTTCCACTTTACCCCCTTAGAATTTATGGGAAGAGAGGGTCAGGAGTCATATAAGCTAAGATGGAAGGGTGGGTGGCAATCTGTGCTGCTGAAAGGAGTACCCACATTGATGAGATCACAAATCCATTAAAGTATTACCTCTTTAAAAATTAAAGGAAAGTTTGTGATTGGATCATAGATTTAGAACCCGAATTAGAAATTATCTAGTCCAACCCAAGCCCAAGGAGAATGAGCAACTTGCCCAAAGTCACATAGGTGGTAAGTGACCAAGTCAAGATTTGATTCCAACTCCTCCAATTCCAGATCCATACCCCTTATTTTTTTTTAAATGAGGCCATGAAGACATCTATTCTACAATGAGCCATGGGAGCATTGCTATCTCAAGAGAGATCATTGGTTGACCCTAGATGCCATTTCTAATACCCTTAAGAAATCAAAAGGTCTAGGTCTGCATGAAGGGTCTTCCTACCCTACTCTTTCCAGAAAGAGGCTTAGTTCTAGAGCAAGACTATTGGGGGCCAAGGGACACATGCCTAGGACCATGAAGGATATGTCATAATTGCCTTAATAGGACTATCTAGTGAGGCTCTCTATACTGTGTTTCCCCGATAATAAGACTATCCCGAAAATAAACCCTCCCCTTACTGTGTAAGATTCCTCTAAAATAAGCCCTCCCCCGAAAATAAGCCCTATTGAGATTGCTACTGTAGTGAAGGTGATCCCCTGCGCGACACGCTACATTACCCTCTGTATGCACCGTCCCCCTCTGTATGCCCTCTGTATACCCTCTGTATGCACCGTCTCCCCCCCCCCGTGAAACGTACACTGCGCTCCGAGCTGCATCCAATCAGAGCTGCAGCAGTGAGCACGTCATCCTGTTCTTTATTGAATTCATTATTGAATAAAGGTACATTTTTTTGTTCACATTTACCTGTTTATTAAAATTGCTGTCAATGTTCATTAAAATAAGCCCTTCCCTGAAAATAAGCCCTCTGGTGTTTTTCTGTCCAAAAAAATTAATAAGACAGTGTCTTATTATCGGGGAAACACGGTAGTAGAAAAAGCATTGTTTGGGAAGTCACAAATTCAGTATTCTAGTTTGACTCTGCTGCTAGGAAGGAAGGAATTAAAGAAGGAAGAAAGGAAGGCAATAGCATTTCACAAATATTTTCTCATCTGATCTCACAACAACCCTGAGATATAGGTACTATTATTATTCCTAATTTATAGTTGAGGTCACTGAGGCAGACAGATTAAATGACTTGCCCAGGTTCACATAGCCACTGAGTGTCTGAGGTTGCATTGGAACTCAGGTTTTCCCAATTCCAGGCCCAGCCTAGCTGTTCCATATAGCTTGGATAAATCACTTCCTTTCTCTGGGTCTTATTTTCCTCATCTGTGAAATAAAGAGGTACACTAGATAATCTCTAAGGCCTGTTCTTATATAGATTTTATTATAGACTATATCTCTAGCTCTTTCACTTCTGACTAAGGCTTAGGAACGGAGGGATTGGTTTACTTGGCTAAAACATTTGTGCCAGGGGTGGCCAGGTGGCTCAGCAAGTGAGAGCACCGGCTCCAGTGTCAGGATGACCTGGGGATCAAATCCAGGCTCGGATGCTTGGCACCACACCCAGAAATAACTGGCCGTGTAACCTTGAGCAAATTACTTAACCCTGATTGCTTTAAAAAAAATTTAAATTAAAAAAAAAATTTTGTCCTAAGTCTCTTAGAACAAGGCTCCCAGACCCTAACTCTAGTGGTCCATCTTGAAGACATCATGTTGATCAATGTGGAAAGAGTATGCATTTACCTAGTTGGGGAGCTGGTGAAAGAAGCAGTCCCCTGGGCCCCAAAGAAGAATCAAGCCTTGCTTGTGCTGTCTGCTGTTATTGGGAAAGTACATGTGTTAGGAAGAGAACCAAGTTCTGTGTCTGGGCCTGCCCTAGCACCAGAAATGATACTCCCCAGACTTCTACCCCTAGACAAAAGCGGCCAGCAACAGCAGCCTTGCCCCATCAGAGGAGGAACCATTTGTCAAAGAAAGTTGATAATGTTCTTTCCTGTGTGGGGGTTTTCCTCCCCACTCCTAACATGAGAAATGTCTGGCTTAGTCCGAACCTCGGCTGAGCCATCCAACATTTTGTCAGTGAGTCTGGCTCTTCACTGTAAAATATATCAAAGAGCTACATCATCTGTAAATTTATCTAAACTTTTCTTGAACCCGTTTATTTGTTCAGCCTGTACCACCTCTTGGTGGGGTGATAATGAGCTCCATAAGTTTGCCCTGCCTACTGTGTAAAATAAAGTTTTTCTTACTGTCCTGAAAGCAATTTCTTTCATATTTTGATGGATGTCCCCCTGATTCCTATTATTTCAGGACTGAAGAATCAATCTATGTTTGTGCTAGCCACACCCTACAAAATCATGTAAATTGAAAAATACTGATGCGGAGTTGAACTTCAGCCTTTTAGGTTTTGGTCTTGTTTTGGTTTTAGACTGAAGAGCCCCACATCTGAGTTTATTCTCATAAGAAACTTAAAAAAAAATACCCTGCATAGAAATGACCAGCTATAGAAATAATTGATGAACCTATATGGGTGGTGTGAATTTCAAAGGAGGAAGTCTTCCTTTCCCATCAGAACTCAACATAAGGGAAGGTAGAAAGGTGACAATGCTGGGGTCAGGGCATGATAGATATGTGTATGTGTGATATAAACACATATGTGTGTTTATAGAAATATACTTGTATGTAGAATATATATGTATTTATGGGTATAGAAAAATCCTTTCTGTGGATACAGTAGCCCAGGTTTACCACTTTTATTGCTTGTTTTTTGACTGTCTTTTGATTCATATTGATTTTGTAGGCCTTGAGGTCTTTTCCTATGTCTTCCCCATGCTGTAATTGTATGGTAGACCTTTGTATGTAGACATTACATTTATTCCTCTTAAATTTCATCTTGTTTATATTAGCCCACATTTATAGCCCATCATCTAATGAATTGTCTAATGCTCCCAGCATCACGTTAGCCAAAGACTTTATTGCTAATAATTCTTTGATTTCTGATAATTCCATTATTCTGTTCCCATAGGGATAGAGAATTGGGCTAATTCTGTCCTGGACCATCAGATTCTGTTTCCCTCTGCCTCTTGGACCTTTCTTTGTCCCATCTACAGGAATTCTTCACCTCAGCTACCTCCCCTCAGGCTTCTGTCTTTAGGAAAGGGACTTCAGAACCGCCTGATCAAGAGCTAGTTCAACTCTCAGTGGTGTGTCTTGTGTTTTCTTTTTCTCATTTGTGAAGGAACCTGACTACAGCTGGTTGGAGAAAAGCCTGCCCTAGCTCCAGTATACCCCTCCAAGGTTGGGCATTTGTTATGTGTCCAGCAATATCCTGACTCTACTCTGACATTGGAATAGTCTATGTTTGGTTTCCTGCCCCTCTCTGGCCTAGCTTTCCCCAAACCCCATCTTCGGTCTGGTCCCTTATCACTCCTGAGGCTGGTGCGTGGGTTGGCTCTTCCCAAAGTGGTCTTTTCCAAGGTGTATTTCTTTGACTTAAATATCTAAAGCCATCCTGGTCAGCTGACACCCTAAAATAAGTGTCCTAGAAATATACGTGCATATCATCTGCTGACATCTGGTTATGATTAACTGTAGCCAGTTAGATTCATTTCTCTTCTGCTATAATCAGAGGATAGGGGGCTCAGGAAGGGGGGGAGGTATCAATCATCCCCCATCTCCTCAAATGTGACTATCTCTCTGGGTTTTGTTACTTGCTACTTCGCTGCCTTGATGCAGTTTCCACAGGTCTGTATTCTTATTTCAGCCTCTCTCCTTAGGAGGCTGGTCCCGTTGTCAACACTCACTCCATGAGGAATATTGGGCATTACTCCCTGATCCCTCCTGTGACTTTTATGGTCACTGAGGTTTTATCTGTCCCATTCAGGAAGCCAATAGACAGGTTGTGATCTGGCCTATCTCAAGCATTACTTCAGAAAACACATGATTTTATCAGTGTGGGCACTTCATCCCCAGAAACATCCAATCTTCTGGAGTTGTTGCTGGGGAGGGAAAACACCTTCTGGCCAACCTTCTAGTGACAAGTCATTCTGGGAAATTAGACGGCTGATCTTTAGCCAGCAGACCCAAGGACAGTCAGCCAGTCCAGATTGAAGTTTTTCCAGATTAAGGAGGACCTGCTTCTCTGAAATAACTTGTGAGGACCCACAGTGTCTCCACATGACAATGACGTGTTAAAATAGGATAAGAGTGTCAAGGGTGAATAAGGAAAAATAGTCCCCATTTATATGGTGGTCTAAAATGTGCTTGCCTTGCAACTGTCCCAGTGCCATTGTTTATGTTTCCATTTCACAGAGGAGAAAATAAAGGCTCTGAGAAACTGACTTACCTATGGTTATATGGATAATAAGTGTCAGAGCCGGGTCTTGAAACAAGGGTATCCCTCCCCCAGGGTAACACATACCATTTATCTTTGCCCAGGGGTCAACGACAACAACAACAATAATAATAATAAAGCACTTACTATGTACCAGGTACTATGCTAAGCACTTTATTATTATTTCTCATTTGATTCTCACAATAACCCTGGGAGGCAGGTGCTATTATTATTCTCATTTTACAGCTGAAGAAACTGAGGCAAACAGAGGTTTAGTGACTTACCTAGGATCACACTGCTAATAAGGAAAGGAGCCTAATTCGTCATACACCATACACATGTGCCTGGCATCCTGGGGATATACCCAGCCTGATTTGGGGAGTAGCACATGCCACTCAGTCTGCCTTGTAAGGAAATTTTTATTTCTTCCATTCCTGTTTTTGCCAAGGAATGAGGTGATGCCCCAAGTTATATGACCACAGATTTGTTTTCCTTTTGCTGTGGAGGTTTGTATGTTTGGGGTCTTTTATTTAAACTAGCCTGCCATAGAATTTGACCTTGAACTGGATGGAAAAAAGAGGGAAGGAGTGGTGGCTTTCCCCACCCCAGCCCCTGCTGGGAGTACTTCCTTCTGTAATAATGCTTCCCTGGGACGGCCAGACTGGGTAGGGTTGCTGACAGAGAAGCCTCTTTGGGAAGGGCTGTTTACAGCCCTGAGGCTCAGGTTGATTCCCTTAGAGCCATCCCAAGGACAAACAAGAAATTCAACATGTACGCAAGTCATGTAACATTCATCTCTGTGGTGCCATGTTGTGTAAGGAATGTAGTAAAGGTGAGGGATATAAGCTGAGGCACTACCCTTATTTGGATCCCAAAATGTGCCTGGTGACTCCTCCTGATAAAGGACAGATGGATGACAGAATGAGAATACTGAACAGTTGGGCTTATCATCCATCAGAAGGCAAATGAGTTCTAAGTGAGTTTGAATCTTGTGCTTCTTGGAATTGAGAACTTGGGACCCTGTTTTCACAGAGGTGGTGGGGCATAATGAATAGAGCACTGGATTCAAATCCTGCCTTGGGCACTTAATAGTCACCAAAGGGTCCTGAGCAAGTGGCTGGGCCTTTCTGTGTTCCCTTTTCTCAACAGTATAATTGGGAAGGGGGGAGTGGAGTGGAGGATGGCCTGTAAAGGCCCTTCCAGCTCTGAATATGTAATCCTGAGGAGATCTGGAATGACCGCTCACCATGTAAATACCCTTGTGTACACACACACACACACACACACACACACACACACACACACACACACACACTCACTCACACACTCTTCTAATATTCTTAAGCCTCCTATTTGAAATTCTGTGGCCAGCTTCCCTTACATATGTAGAGTATGAAATTGGCTGGCAAAAGGTGCTATTGCAGCCCACTTCTAAGGAATACCAACCAAAAAAAAGTCAGGATAGTCATTACTTAATGGAATTACTTCTGTTCTGACCAGCTAATATTTTTATAGCCCTTTAAGGTTTGTAAAGTGCCTTACATATATGCTCTCATTTGATCCTAGCAACAGTCCTGTGAAGGGTGCACTATTATCATCCCCATTTTACAGATGAAGAAACTGAGACTGAGGGAGTTCAGTGACTTGCCCAGGGTCACATAGCGAAGTGTGTGCGGCAGGATTTGAACTCAGGGCTTTCTGACTTCAGTGTTAACTTCGACAACCTTTTGTTGGGTTTCTTTTTTTTTTACATTTAAATGTTTCCCTTAATTTCTGTCCATCCTAGAAGATGAGTTAAAGTGGGGTGTGGGAGGGAGGGTAACTTTTGCTTTTTGGGTAGAAAGTAGCTCCATAAGACTTGGCAGCTGAGGATCTGCCCTGTTGGTAAACTATAGTGAAGTCCACACCACTGATTGAAGGTCTAATATAAGCATAAGCCTGAACCAGAGAGAATACATGCAATGAGACATGAGCCCTGCCCTCGGGTGCCTTCCATTCTATTTGAGCAGATCTGATGCCAAATTAAAACAACTTAATAATTTTGTGTGTGTGTGTGTGTGTGTGTGTGTTTATATAGGACTTATGGAGTGGGACAAAGGGGACTAAGCCAGGGTCTAGACTTGTGATTTTATCACTATTTGGGCCTCCCAGTGTGGACACTTGCACCACCAATGTAGATGAGTAACTCTTCTTTAACTTAAAGTATTAGAGAGCTGCTTAGGGCACTGGAGGGCAAAGTGCCTTATCACTTGAGTTCCTTGGGTCTCAGTTTCCTCATCTCTTAAAAATGAGGGTGTTGGCCCAGATCCCCTCTCTGGTACCTTCCAGCTCCAAATCTCTGGTCCTGTGTGGTGAAGGCGAGAGTTTGATCATGGGCTTCCTGACTCCAAGATCAGCCCTCTCTCTACCACATGAATCCCCATATAGTGCTTTCCAGATTAAAAGTCCTCACATATGGGTACAGACAGCTGCTGAATGGTGTTATGCAGGAGGAGTACCGAGGCAGCCTGTTGTGTTGAACAGAAGCAGCTGGACTGGACCTGAGCTCCAGGAAGTCATTTGACCCTGACCCTCATTTTGGTCATCTGTAAAATGTGATAATGTGGCTTGTACTCTGCCTTGCAAGGTGTTCATGGGCATCTATACAAGGGAAAGCTTTGCAGACTTGAAAATGCTATGTGAATGCCAGCTATTTTACTGTTGTGGTTATTGTTTTCACAGAAACAGTGAAGGGATGTGGAGGAAAGGGGAGTAGCATGGTGTAATGAGCCCGAAAGCTGGGAGGCCTGGATTCTCCCACCTCTTCTGTCTCTCACTAGCTAACTGTTTGGCTTTAGGCAAATCACTTGAATCTTTATGGGCTGCAGTTTCTTCACTTAAAAGATAAATGAGTCCTAATGACCTCCAAGGGACCATCTAGACCTAACATGATTCTCAGGGTGGGGAAGGGGGTGTCATAGAATGTCCCTCAGAACTAGGAGGGGACCCTAAAGATCGATGATGTATGTTCACATGCTGCTACAAACAGTTTTTCTTTTTTTTTAAGACAAAAACTACCATTTCTTTGGCATAGGGAGTGCCCAGTGAAGAAACTCCCTCTACTCAACCAAATCAGCACCTCCTCTACAACTCAGTCTTAGAGAGTTGCCTGGGACCCTGAGATGTTGTGACTTGTCCAGGGTCATACAATGTGTGTCAGAGGCAAGATATGAACCCAGATCTTCCAGAGTCTTTCTACCCACTGTGCAACATGGCCCCTCCATTTAGTGATTCTCATGTAGATATTTAAAAACACAGGTTTGAGGCAGGAATGGGAAACTGCTTCCCTAGACCTATCTCTCTAGTAAAGAAGCCTAGGTACAGCTGGCCTGGACTGAGGGAAGAGATTTTTTTTTTTAACTAGAAAGTTTATTTGGGAGAGAAAAAATGACCTACATGAGTTTTAAAGCTTCTTTCTATGGAAGTTTCCAAAAGGATATGGTGATTTTAGGTCTCCCCCTGAGACCTCTGCTTGCTATCTTGACCCGTCTTATCTCCCCAAAGAGAATAATGGTAATTAAGCTGAGTCTGTTTCCCCCAAGTAAATGATTTTTAAGTTCATGTGAGCATTTGGGCTGGAAGGTTCACTGCCTCCCTCCTGGGGCCATTCCTTCTGATGGACTGGTATGTCCCAGCTCTTCTCCAAGGTGGCCTGGATAGCAGCTGTCAATCACTCTCCTCTCCACTGGATGCCTGCCTGACTTCAGGAGCAGGAACCAAGGACACAGCGTCCAGAGCAGCTCTGGAACCTTTGGTCCAGGGAACAGCTGATCGGCCTTTTTGGCTGGAATAGAGTTTGTAAAGGGGTGTAGTAAGACGTAAGCCAATCAATCAACAAGTATTTATTAAAAGCCTACTATGTGACAGGCACTTTGCTTGATACTCTGGAGATAAATACAAAGGATGATAAAATCTCCACTCACAAAGGAGGGTGTCACTTTCTACATGAGGAGATAAATATGTAGATCAAAATATACAGTCTAACTACCGAGTGAACAAATACAAATATGTACAGAGTAGTCAAGTATAAGGTACTTAAGGAGGGCAGGGCACTAGGAGTAGGGGGAATCAGGAAAAGCCTGGTAGAAGGAAGTACCAGAGCGGCATTCTGAAGAAAGAGAAGGTCTCCATGAGTCAGAGGGAGGAAGGGAGTGCCTCCCCAGGTCTGGGGGCACAGCCTGCCCCGAGGCCACTAAATGGGAGATGTAAGGAGTAGAGGGAAGGCCAGTTTGGCAGGAATCTGAGTGTAGGTGGAGGAGCAATGTCCAATAAACCTGGAAAGAATGAATGAGCCCAGGTTAAAAAGTTAAATGAATTTAGAGCTTATCCCAGGGGCAATAGGAAGCCACTGGGTTTTATTGAGTAGGGAAGTCACAGAGACAAAGCTGTGTAGTGATTACTTTGGCAGCACTGTGGAGGATGACCTAGAGTTGGAAGTGGCTTAAATCTGGGGAAACAAAGGTGAGGCTGTTGTGATAATCTAGGGGAGAGGGGATGGGGGCCTGATATAAGGGAGTCGCTGTATGAGAAGGGGAGGGGTCCAAGAAATGGTGGGTGTAGAATCAAGACTGAGGCAGTTCTTAGACTTAGGAAGCCCTGGCTTCACCTTTTGCCTCTGACACATACTATGTGACCTTGGGCAAGTCACAGCATCTCAGGGTCCCAGGCAATTGGTGGAGGGTCAAGGAGAAGGAAGAGTCCAGAATAAGTATGGATGAGTCTAAGGGTGGTGGCACCCACCATGGAGAGGGAAGCAGAGTTGGGTTTCGGAGGGACAATAAATACTCTCTGGGGGTTCTTGAGTTTGACGTGCCCATGGCACATCTACTAGGGGGGAGGGAGTATCTAGCAAGTAAGTAGTTAACGATTCATGACGAGATTTCTAGAGCAAGAGGAGGTTGTGCAACATATCTATGTAGAGATGAAGCTTTTAAGCCTGGTGGACCTGAAGAGATCTCCAAGAGATAGAAAGGAAAGAGAAGATTCAACGCAGAGACCTGCAAGAAAAAGGCAGGAGATGAATGATAATCCAACAAAGAAGAGTTTGCAGATTGGGAGAGAACCAGGAAAGAGCAATATTACAGAGGCCAAGGGAGAAATGCCCAGGCCCAGGAGAATGGTGTGGGGTGTGCATAGTGGCCAAAAATGTATTTAGGTTGATGATAATGATAATAACTAGCATTATATAGTGATTTAAGGTTTATAAAGTGTTTTTTTGCATATGTTAGCTAATTTTATCCTCACAGTTTGACTGGAATCTGAGGTAGGTGATATTATTATTCTAATTTTACAGATGGGGAAACTGAGGCTGAGAGAGGCTAAATAGTTTGCTCAGGGTCACACAACTAGAAAGTGACTGAGGTAGGATTTGAGCCCAGGTCTTCCAGAGTATCTCTATCTACTTTGCTATACTGTCAAGGAAGAGAAAAAAGACCACTGGGTTTAGCAATTTAGAGATCTTGGGGAATCTTAGAAAGTGATTTTGGTGAATTGGATTAGATTGCAAGGGACTGAGAATGATGACCACAATGTTAGCTGTTGTTATGGAGAAGTTTGTGAAGAACAAACACTTCCAGGAGTTAAGGAGTGACAAAATGGAGAGATAAAGGACGATAGCTTGAGGGGATGGAAAAGGTACATGAGAGTTTTTCCATTTTTGATTTTTTTAAAGGTTGGAGGAGACCTGAGCAAGCATGTAGATATCTAAGGGAGAGATGGAGGATGAGGGAGAAGAAGGGAATGGTCCCTGGGAAATGCTACCAGACAGGAGATGGGCTCAAGGATGTGGGTTTCAGAAAGACAGAACCACTTCTTCCTCAGTGATGGAACAAATGAGAGAAAGAATGAAAGTAGAGGGGGTTTGTGGAATGTGGTGGAAGAAAAAAAGAGAGTTTTTTACCGAATGGCCCCTGCTTCCTCAATGTGGTGGGAGCCAAGGCCATATGCTGAGAGAGAAGAGTTAGACAAAGAACTGGGGCTTGAGAAGAGACTATAGATCAAGAAAAAATAACAGTTTTGTAGTGGAGTACTTGAGAGCCCTATGTAGATGAGGGAACATCTACAGCCCATTCATTGAAGTACCATGGATACCTGGGAGTTTCCAGCATAGCCTGAGAGCTCAGGTACTACTGGTTCCTCTCATGGCCTGCTTCCCTCACAGGCTGTCCCATCTCCCCTGAGGCTGTTTCTAAGGGCAGAGTTGCTAGGGCCCCTAGAACTTGATCATTTCCATAACTTACCCAAGATCATGGAAAAAGCAGACTTTCAAGAGTCCTTCTGTTTCTCCTTCCCCAAACACTCCCACTCCGCCCCAGCCCAGGTCTGTTACAAAAGCCACAGTGACAAGGTAGCTGGGCTTAGAGCCTTCTGGTTCTAGGCCTTGAGCACCTAAAGTTGTTCTTCCTGGTAATAATAAGCCTCTCATGGCACTTAAGCTTTTCATTCCCTCCTCTATGAACTGAGGGGATTGGCCAAAATCGGTAAACATTTATTTATAAGCCTACTATGTGCCAGGAATTGTGCTGAGTGCTAGGAATACAAAGAAAGCTACAAGAGAGTCCCTGCTCTCAGAGAACTCAGTCTAACCAGAGAGATAACATGCAAACAACTATGTACAAACAAGTTATATGCAGGATAAACTGGAAATAATGAACAGAGGGAAGGCACCAGAATTAAGCAAGGGGGGTGGGGAAGGGTTGGGGGAAGGCTTCCTGTAGAAAGTAGGATTTTAGCTGGGTCTTGAAGGAAGCCAGAGTAATCCCTATCATCCCTATAATCTTTGTCCAGTCCTTAGGATCATAGATTTACAGCTGGAAAACACCTCAAGAGTCATCTAGTTCAGCCCTTTACTTTTACAGATGGGGAAATTGTGTCTCCAGAGGCTGTGATCTGTCCAAGGTCACACTGTTGTCCGTTTCACATTGTTTAGTCATTTTTCAGTCATTTCTGACTCTTCATGACCCCATTTGGGGTTTTCTTGGCAAAGATACAGGAGGGGTTTGCCATTTCCTTTTCCAGCTTGTTTTACAGAAGAGGACACAGAGGAAAAGAGGGTTAAATCACTTGCTCAGGGTCATACAGTTAGTAAGTGTCTGAGACCAGATGTGAACTCATAAAGAGGAGTGAGTCTTCCTGACTCCAGGCCCCATGCTCTAACCACTGTACCACCTAGCTACATGACCATAGACATAGACATAGCCATAGCTATAGCCATAGCCATAGACATAGACATAGATGTAGACATATCTCTCCTCTGTGCCACCTACCTACCCCACCCCCTCCACCAATGTCACACAGGGTCCTCTCACTCCAAATCTAGCAGTCACCTCTATACCATACTGCCTCTCTGTCTTCACTTTTTCCCTACCTATGAAGATGTTTGTTTGTTTAAACTGCTAATTTTTATGTGATGGAAATGTCTTACTATCCACTTCTGCCTTTGTTAGCATGTGTCCATTCTGCTACCTATATGATGTCTCTTTCAACCATAACCTCTGTATAGGACCCAATCAATTAATCAACACAAATTTATTAAGTACTCTCTATGTGCCAGGCCCTAAACTAAGCACTGGGGATATCAGGATAAAAGCAAATCAATCCCTGCCCTTAAGGAGCATACCTTATAAAGTGGGTCACATGCAGTTAGTCACTTTAATTGAGGCCTTTTGAAGATAATAGTGTTTTTTCTCCCCATATTTGTTAATAACATTCTATATGTGATCAGAGGACTTAAATGTTGAAAGGGATCTTGGAAAACATGGTTCCTACCTTCCTCATTTTACAAAAGAGATAACTGTGAGCCTATAAGGTGAGATCATTCACCAATGGTTATATGAGTAGACATGGCAGAGCCATGGTTCAAACTAAGATCATGTGACTCTAAGTCCAGAACTCTTTCCATTTGACCATGACCTCAACACAGTGAAACATGTTGCCTCCTCTGCCATGTCCTAGGTTTCCCCAATACATAGTCTGTTCCCAGGAGCCAGGAAGTGAGTTGTGGACAGATTGTGACTGTCCTCAAACTAGCTCTCCAAATCCTGATTTGTGTGTTTGTCATCTTTGTGCAAATTTAGACTTTTTTTGTTGTTTTCTATGCCCACAAGCCAACTTAACCAAGATGTGAGAGCAGAATTCATTAAGTATTTGACAAAATTCCATTCGGAACTTTTAACAATGATCACCAGCTTCCATCATATAGTATGAGACCCAAATTTCCATCCCATCAAAAACATTTTCTAGTGGCCAGGAAATTATTTCACAAATGACTTTGGGAATCCTAATCCTGAGTTCCTACATGACATGCCCAGAAGTCATGTTGTTCTGTTTCATTTACAATTTACCTCAGTTGTAATGATAGTCTGAATTGGTTAAGACTTTGTAAGACCTTAAAGCCATTAGGGGATACAGGAATTTACCAGTGAATTGAACTCTGAACTCTATCTGCAATAATAAGACCAGAGACTTAGAGCGGGAAGGGATCTTAGTGGTCCAACCAACCCTGCAATTTTACAAATGAGAAAATGGAGGCTTATAGAGACAGTTACTTGACCAAGGTCACATAGGTAGTAAATACTATAACCAGGATTCGAATTCATGATTCCAGAGCAAGCATTCTTTCCATAGTTACAGGTAACCAGTTCAGTTTCCATGTGGGTCATGGTCACAGGTGGTAGCCCAACCATGGAAATGTGTGCTCTTGGTCATAAGTACTTTTAAGGGGAGCAGGGATAATCCAGAGAATCCATGATCAATTTGTTGAGACTTCCCCCAAAGGCCATAGAGGTATAATCAATCTACGTGATGGAATTGGTGTGTGGACCTTTGTTAGAATGGAATTCAGATCTGGGATCTGAGAGCTCAATGGCCATCTAGTCCAAACCACCACTTTTTACAAAGGAGGAAACTGAGGGCCTGGGGAGTTTACATGATTACCCCAAGGTCACACAGGTAATAAGCATCAGAGGTGGGATTGGGAGATGATTGAGTTAAGGAAAGTAATTATAGCCTTTCAATTTATAGAGAATATGGACAAATAAAGCTTTTCCAAAGCCCTATGCTATTAGGTGGTAGAAATTCTATCACTGTGGAAATGATTATTTTCACAATACAAGATAGTGAAAATATAGAAGCTATGTTGTACAAAGGCTGGAAGACATATTATCTGAAGAGGAAACATGTCAGGACAATAAGACAAGGAGTCTTTTGGATTCCAGGGGAGGGAGACCTGTGGCCCTCTAGGTCCTCAAGTATAGCCCTTTGATTGAATCCTCAAGGCTGCAGGTTCCCACCCCTGAACCAGGTGAAATCTTCTTCCAGTCCCTTTCAGATGAGGTCCCTGGCCTGGCTTGCTAGAGATTGTAGGTTAATAGTACTAATACTGCTTTCCCCTTATTGCCCTGAAATAAGTGGCTGCTGCTTAAATCATAAGACTTTATTAAGGAAGGTGCAAAGATTCAACTGGTAAAACTTACAGTTCCAAAACAGAACCATACAAAGATTCAGTGGCGTTCTGTAACCTTGGTCTTTCTTGTTGTTTTACCCTAGATTTAAGCACAATAGGATACAACTACACCAAACACAAACATGCAGCTAGTTCTCCCAAAAGTAAAATAACTTTGCATTTTCTGACTCATAGTGTCACAGAAAATCAAAGTTGGATAAGATCTTAGAAATCATCTAGTTCAGGATCCTCATTTTTAAAAGATGTATTGATGACTTTTTGTTTTTTCAATACTCCAATCCTTTTCTGATTTACTCCCTGCACCCCTGTACACATACTGAACCCCCTTTTGCAACAAGAAAAAATAGTTAAAGAAAACCAACCAATGAGTTAACTATATCTGATGACATATACAGCAGTCCACATCAATAGTCTCCCTCTTCTCTACTGAGAGGACCCTAGTGTTACAGGTAGAAGGGAATTTAGAGACCCTCGAGTTCAACCCCCAGGGCAGCTAGATGGTGCAGTGGATGTATCCCTGGGCTTGGAATCAAGGAGACTTATCTTTATTAGTTCAAATCTGGCCTCAGACACTAGCTGTGTGTACCTGGGCAAGTCACTTAACCCTGTTTGCCTCAGTTTCCTTGTCTGTAAAATGAGCTGGAGAAAGAAATAGCAAACCACTCCAGTATCTTTGCAAAGAAAACCCAAAATGGGATCACAATAAGTTGGACATGACTTAACAATAACAGTCTAACCCCCTCATTTTATAGTTGAAGGAAGTGCATTTTATTATCTCTTCTCCAGGGTCATTCATGGTCACCTGCAATTAATGAGTTCAACTGCCTTTTAGTGTTGCTTATATTATTGTAGTCACTACATATATCGTTCTTCTGGCCCTGCTTCTATCACTCTGCATCAGTTCATACAAGTCTTCCCAAAGTACCTTCATTTTACAGAGAAGGAACTGCAGGGCCCAGGAAATAAAAATGACTTTCCCAAAAGACAGAGCTGGTTACTGGCAGAAGCAGGCCTAATAGACATAGAAGTTAGATACATGTAAGGGTTCTCAAGGAAACTCCAGAAAGCCCAAACTTGTAACTTCATATAGACAGTGAAGTACCTTGCAGAGTTCTAGAGGGAAACAAAGGCTGTGGAGTGGTGGGCAGAACTTTAGATCTGGACAACTGGTTTCAAATCCTGTTGCAGACAATGCTGGATAATCCTGGGGAAAGCACAATTATCAGAATTTTAGTTTTCTCATATGAAAAACAGGGTTAATCATACTTGCTTTGCTTCCTGCACAGTGTTATTGTGAGGAAAGTGCTTCTTTACAAACCTTTCTTCCACTCACAGCAGCTGCCACCATAGTTCAAGTCTTCATTACTTCTCACCTCGATTATTACTACAAAAACTTCTAACAGCTAGGTGGCCCAGTAGGTAAGAGCACTGGACCTGGAGTCATGAAGACCCTGCTTCAAATCCTAGTTCAGAAGCTTACTAGTTATATGACCCTGGGCAAGTCATTTAACCTCTCTCAGCCTCAGTTTCCCCACCTGTAAAATGAGAATAGTAGCACCTGATGTACAGGGTTGTGAGGATCCAATGAGATATTTGTGAAGTGCTTGGCAAACTTTAAAGTACTATAGAAATATTAGTTATTACTATTATTATTATAGTAATATAATAATATTATATATAAATATATTATTATAATATTATATTATCACTATTATATTATATTATTGCATATTATAATATGATATATTATAATAATATTATATTATCACCACTCCCGCTCATCCTACAGCTTGCTGCCAAATTAATTTTCTTTCATCACAGAGTTGACTATATGACTTCCCTACTCAACCAACCCCAGTGGCTTATTCTTGCTTGTGGGATAAAATAGACACTCTTCTGTTTAGCTTTATTATTTTAGCCTTATACAACCTGGTGCCAACCAATCTTTTCAGTTTCTTTGTATGTTACTCCCCCTCCAGCCAAATGCCCTTCTCTGTGTTCTTCACATAAAACAATCCATTTCTCGTCTCCATGTCTTTGCACTGGATAGGTCCAGTGCTTGCAATGCACTTCCTCCTCACCCCTACTTCAGAAAGTGTCCCTCTCTTCCTTTAAGACACAGCTTAAGTACCATCTTCTGCATGAAGCTTTCTTAATTCCCTCCAACTGCTAGTGCCCTCTCTCCAGAACTGTCTTGCACTGAACTGCTTTGTAGATATTTAAATTTTGTTCTTTATATTTATGCTGCGTATTTTTATTTTTTAATTTTTATTTATTTATTATTTTTTCTTAATAGCATTTTTTCCAAGTACATATTGTAAGTAAGGTGAATTTTTGTTACTATTTGTCATAGTTTAGTTCCCGGGATCCATAGCCTTAATAATCTCTTGTTCCCAGGTATTAGATATGAGTTCTCATGATTATGATTCAAAACACCTCCACCATGCTTATACAGCATCATATAATGATAAATAATATAAACATTTGTGCTTAAATTGTAAATATCCACTGCAACTACACAGTGAGATATAACAGTGAGATAATGTAAACTTGTGAGGCTATTGCTGGCAATGTGCCTTCTTTGTCTGTTGCCCTATAAAGCAGGTGGGCACTGGTCAAGGGGTGGGGAACCTTTAGAGTTGAATGCACAAGCTGGAATGCTGTGTGTGCCTTGATCGGCCCCACCAAGGCTTGGGGGGATACTGTGTTTGCCTCAACTGGCCCCCATTGAGGCTTGAGGGGATTTAGGGGGATGTACCAGTTGTGCCTGTCTTGATTGACCCTATCCAGATGCAGGGTAGTTGTCCCATTTCTCCCCAGCCCCTGAGAGATGAGTGATTAGAGAGTATTGTAGTAATTAAGGTCCCATTATCAACAATCCTCTTGTGAGAAGACTAGACTAGTAAGATTACTAACCCCTTCTTAGTGTCTCTCCTGTCTGACCAAATCAAGAGTGAACCTGTGCTGGCAGCCCTCCTGTGTGCTAGTATTATCTTACACAGGTAAAGATAGTTTTCAGCATTCATTTTTATAAAATTTTGAGTTCCAAATTTTTCTTCTTCCATCCTTTCCCCAAGACTGCAGGCAATCTGACATCGCTTGTACATTGCATATATTTCACATGCACTTGTCTCCCTAAATCTAGGTTACAAGCTCTTAGAGAATAAGAATTGTCTCTTGGTATTTTTACCTCCAGTCCCTAGCACAGTTCCTGAAATGTGGTAGGCCTTTAATACATGCCTGTTGATTAACTGTTGGTAATAATGTAAGTTTCTTAGGTATGAGTAAATTCTGAAATAAGGACAATAGGTTTTTTGAGACAAACTTCACGATGGGAGAGAATCCCTCTAACTCACAAGAACATGGAAGGATGTGAAGCAGTTTTAGTTCAGACTTATTTAGGCTCTCATTTGAAGCTTTTTTTAAAAAGAATTTTTAAAAATTAACAAGCATTTAGTTCTCTCACTCTCATCTCCCTACCACTCCCCCTCTCACACACACACACACACACAGACACACACAGACACACACACACAGACACACACACATACACACACACACACACACACACACACACACACACACCTCCTCTTTACCCCCAACCACCACCGGTACCACCACCACCAATGAAGGGGAAAAAAAAACTCTTCTGAGAAATAGCCAAGTCAAATAGAACAAATTCCCTCATCAGCTGTGTCCAGAAATGTATGGCATACTCTGCATCTTGAGTCCTTCATCTGTCTGTCAGGCAGTGAAGAGGGAGAATTTTTCAGTCTTGGGCCCCTGGAATCCTGGTTGGCCTTTGCCTTGATCATAATTCTTGAGTCTTTCAAAGTCCTTTGTCTCTAAAATGCTGTTACTGTATAAATAGTTCTGTTCAATTCACCCACTAGAGGATTCTTTGGAAACTTTAGGTTTTTTTAACAATCATTTCCTCCATTTTGAGGCCTCGGCTTGTAGTTTAGTTACCTTTTACCATAGACTAAATTGTGTGTGGCTACACAAGGCATAAAATAACCCTGTGTTTCTTGCCAGACACACCTACTCCTGGACCTATCACTGAAAAGCATGTCCCCCTCCTGGTAGAAGGAGTTTGCTACTATTCTTCCTTTACTTCATTTCACCCCCTTCACATGGGATGCCCAAGGCCCAGGCAGGGGTAGGGGACTTGCAGCCTCAAGACCACTGGTGGCCCTTAATAAAAGGATTTGTTCTGTGATGTTTGGATTCAGTCTAAGGGCTTCACTTGAGGGCCACATGTGGCCTCCAGGCCGAAGGTTCCCCACCCCTGGCCCAGGCTGTTCTGGATTTCTAGTAGTCTGTAGGTGTGAGTAACTTCCACAGTAGATAAGTGGGTGCTAGCTTAACTTAAGCCAATTCTATGTATAGCCCAGGACTCCAGTATATTAATCACAGAATGTGAGAGCTAAAAGAAAACTTTAAAAGACCATCTTGTCCAGCTCTCTGCTTTTATAGATGGAGAAACTGATGCCTTTGGAGATATAAATAGGTTGCTATTTCTCTCCTCCCCTCACCTCCCATCTAATCTCGCTCGGGTTGGGAGGAAGGTGCTCCTGAATATTTAGGCTGTGAGCACCACCTGCCAGAGAAGCAGGAAAGCCTAGTAACTGAGGGAGATGGGAGTGGGGAGAATCTCAGAGGCACCTGAAAGTAACTTCCTGTTTTGATTGGTAACCCTCTGGGTTGACTTCAGGAATCCTAACTCTTCTGGTGCAAACTCCTGTAAGCACCTCTCCTACTTCCCCTGCCCTAGCTTCCACCCTGTTCCTTTGTTCTGGATTTGGGGCTATGACTCACTGGGCAACCTTGGCCTGAGCTCTCTGCTCTGCCACACAATTACCCAGGGTGTGGGCAAATCCATCTCTGGGTGTAGCCCCACCTAGATAGGCAGCACCAAACCAGGAGGGCTTGCCCCGTGGGACCAGAATAGTTCAGCTGAGCTATCAGTTTGGGGAAGTTTTTCTGTGGATCCTCCTACTTCCCTTTCATATCTAGGCAGAATAGTAAACATGTCAGCTTAACTTTCCCTACTAAATTTTTGTTACTCTGTGCCTTCTATTCCTCCAGGAGACTGAAAGCTTCTGGAGGTCAGTTGCCTTGACAGTGCATGGAGCAGTAGGAATTTAACAAAAATTTAGAAAAGATCCGGTTCAAGTATTGAAGGGCCTACTGTGTGTCACATGTGGCCTGACACTCATGTGTCATGATTAGCCTCTAATACTTTAATATTTCAATGATCCATATTATCACAGGAGTGATAAATACTTCTGTCTCTTACTTCATGTCTTGCTAGAAGGCTTTCATGGATTGTCATAGCCAACATTCCAGTGATGAGTTTTTGGGTTTTTTTTCTGAATCTTAAGTTGGTCAATGACTCAAGTATTTATTAAGCACTGCACCACGGTACCCACTTCAGATACAAATACAAGGAACGAGAAGACCCACTGGTCTTTGGACAGTGGACAGACTATTGCCAGACTATTACTCAGAGCCCTTCTAGCTAAATAAAACCTGACGGACCTTGTTCTTCTGGCCCCATGCTCAGATTTCTCTTCTTTCTAGAGTGAAGTGTAAAATCTATCACACTCAGTTTTCCTCTTACTAAAATCTAACCCCAGGTTTCTTGGCCCACCCACAATCTCACTTGTGGATCCTTTGCTCACCCTCGCCTATGTGTTATCTGCCAGAGCTCTTTCTTTGAATTCTAGTACAAATAATGAATGGTGTCACCCAGTGAGCCCCACAGCATCATGGGGCATGCCTGTAATCTCTACTACAAAGGAAGTCTGAGACTGAGGGGTTTCTTGAGCTAAGGAATTCTGATCTGTAGAAGGGCTAAAGCTAATTGGGCTTCCCTACTAAGTCCAGAGTAGATACAGTGAAGCCCTGGAGTCCACTAGGCTGCTTAATGAGGGCAAACCATCCCAGGCTGGGAAATGGAGTATGTCAAAGCTTTGTGCCAATCAGTGGTGGGGTTGAGCCTGAGAGTGGTAACTGCATTTCCAGCCCAGGTGAAGTAGGGAGGCCCACACTCAAAAATCAGAACAAAACAAAACAAAATACCTATATGGGTGCTTAATATCATGTTGTGCTGATTGGCCCCGGATTCCAACAAACAAGGTGGCTGAGCAGAGAGCTGTGTGAGATAAAGCAATGAGGGCAGGCAGATGCCCGACCCACAGATGTTGGGTCTGTCTCCAGCCAAAGAGTGTCTTTGTGTTGCACACGATCAGACACGATTGGTGTGGCACCACAGTCTGGCTTCACTTTCAGTTTCATTGATGGGTTTTGTCTTTACATTATGAACATTTGCAGATTACTCTCTTCAGGAGAGGTCTCTTGTAGCAAAGTATAACTAATAATAATAAGATAAGTTCATCTGAAAGTACATGCAACATTTCACGAACCACCACACCCACCTCTCTACTTAACAGTGATTAACAGAAACCTATTTTCCCTCGTATCCCACCCTCACCCTTTCTAGAATTAAAAAATATTTAAATTAGAATTTAAAAATAAAAAAGAAAAGAAAGCAAATTTGTTGTAACAAATACATATAGTCAAGCAAAACAAACTCTCCTGATGGTTGTACATGTGGGCAAATAAAGAGGGATGTTGTTCAGGCATTCAGTTGTGTCCAACTCTTAGTGACCCTTGCCCACCAATACTGTCCATGAGGTTTTCTTGGCAAAGAGATAGGATATAGATTTGCCATCTTATTTTCCAGTTAATTAAGATAAATGGAGGTTAAGTGACTTGCCCAGGGTCACACAGCTAGTAAGTGTCTGAGGCTGGGTTTGAACTTAGATCTGACTCCAGGCCCAGTGAGAGAGGGAGAGGGAGAGGGAGAGGTGTATGTGTCTCATTCTGCACTCTGAGGCTATCACCTCTCTGTCACGGACATCGTGCTTGATCACTGGTCTTACAGAATCATGAATGATCATTGTAGTAATCATAATTCTTACAGTTTTCACATTGGTTGTTTTTTTTACAGTGTTGTTATTGTATTTGTTGTGTTTGTGATAGAGCATGGTGAAGTTATTGAGTGTTATTGAGTGAGTGAAGTAGGACAGGGTACAAGATGGGTTGTGGAGAATGAAGGGAAGAGAGGAATGGGGGGGAGTTGTAATTGAGATCTGGTATTGAATACAAGGGAGTGAGTCTAGGAAAGGCAGGGTGTCCTGATATGTATCCTCAGGGCCACTTCCATGGAGATAAGTCTCCACTGCCAGGCAAAGGTATGTAACCCTTACCTGCCTAGTTGGCAGAAAGGTGGAAGTCATGGAACCTATGCCAATTCCTGTGGCAGCATATCAGCATTCTGAAAACTGTCATGACCAAGCCCTTACAAATCCAAATAAATAGTATTGGCACTGTCTGCCTACATAGTCATCTCCATCACAGAGAAAGGGATTTCTTGGGAAGAAGCCGATGGATTCTGAGCCCAGACAGGAAGTGGGAAGGGAGGAAGCCATAAACAGGTTCACTTTATTATCTTTTTATTTACATAAGTCATATCTCCCCAACGAGATTGGCAAGAATTATGCATTCCCCACCCCCTATGCTCTCTCTCTCTCTCTCTCTCTCTCTCTCTCTCTCTCTCTCTCTCTCTCTCTCTCTCTCTCTCTCTCTCTCTCTCTCTTATTATTCCTTTTTTTCTATCACTTAATATTTATTGTGTGTGTTGTGCATGTGTGTGTGTGTGTGAGATAGATAGATAGATAGAGAGAGAGAGAGAGAGAGAGAGAGAGAGAGAGAGAGAGAGAGAGAGAGAGAGAGAGAGAG
>NW_027187301.1:3849475-3851033 GCF_028583685.1 Petaurus breviceps papuanus
TCTCTCTCTCTCTCTCTCTCTCTCTCTCTCTCTCTCTCTATCTATCTATCTATCTCACACACACACACACATGCACAACACACACAATAAATATTAAGTGATAGAAAAAAAGGAATAATAAGAGAGAGGAAAAGTGATCATTTAGAGCAGAGGTGTCAAACATGTAACCCACTGCAGGTGATGCCCAAATCATATTAAAATGTAATTGGGAAATATTTAACAAAATAAATAAAAATATAAGAAAACATAAATAAAGCTACATTTTAAAACTGTCAATATGCAACCCACAGGGATCCTCATGTACCATTTAGTTGCCTCCATTTCTATTTTAGTTTGATACCACTGATTTAGAGCATTAAGAAAAGTAGTTACATAGTGTGTTAATCACAGTGTTGAGAGAATTCAGTGAAGGAGTGAAATCTCGGAACATTGCATTTCTCTTAATCCCAAGGATTTGATCGCCAACTTTGACTATTGCCCCATTATAACTGAGTGTGAAAAAAAAAAGAGCTCAGTCCTTTGAGGATGGGCATCCTGAGGCTAGGAATTGATTTTGTAATAAGTCTGATCTTGACAAACTCAAACTCCAGCTCACCTCTTACTAGTTTTCTTATAGATGTTTCCTTTCCATATGAGCTAATCTTGATGACAGTCTTGAAAAATTCCCAACATCTCAGCAATTTATCTCCATCATCAGATTCTAGAATCATCATCTTAGTTCCCATTTGAGGTGATTCCTGAGAACAAGAAGTCATTGCCTTGTTGGCTTCAGGGTGGACTATTCATTGAACCTTTATTGTATATCAGACAGGTGAGAGGTTCCGAGGGCAATACCAAGATGAAGGAGACAGTACTTGTCCCCAAAAGGCTTACATTCTACCATGGGAGCTATGTTTACCCAAACAGCCATATTATTAAAAAAAAAATCATACAATAAAAAAAATCAGCCATATTATTTTTAAAAATCATACAAAAAATCAGCCATATTATTTTAAAAAAAATCATACAAGAGCGCAAGGAAGGTCCAAATGAGTGTTCTTAGAGAGTACCTAGTTGGAGGTTACATAACTACACAAGCCAGAAATAACTCTTGAGTAATAACTTAGCAGTCTGAGCCTGGCCAGCAGTTCTTGCTCTCAGGAGGTCTGACCTCGGATGTCTGATTCTCACCTGTGTTGGAGGAATAGCCTCAATTGATAAAACTGGGTTGCTAAAAATTAAGAGAGAGAAATATACCATGGCCTCTCTACTCACTGTCTTCAAGAGGTCCTTCAACAGTGAGACTGTCATTCTCAATGATCACCTTTTTTCCATACCCTGCCTCTTTCCCCCATATTAATCCACTTCATAATCAGTAAATATTTATGTGATAATTGCAATCCAGTTAGGGAATATTTGAAAAGATAACTCACAATATGATGGCCTAATTTCTGAATATTATAAGCAATAAATACTACCAAAGCAGGAACCCTGTGATGGACAGAGAAGGCTTCTAGAGATAGGATTTGAAATGGGGCTAGAAAGATGGGATTAGATTCCTTTTTTTCCAGCTGCCAAT
>NW_027187301.1:3851043-3922323 GCF_028583685.1 Petaurus breviceps papuanus
TAAATAAATAAAAAATAGCAATACCCCTTCCCCCATCTGCTCTCTCTTATATCCTCCCCCATCCCCCCTCTAAGTTTCTAGTAGGGCAAGATGGATTTCTATACCCCAGTGCCCGTATAAGATTAGATTTCAATAGAGAGAGAGGGACACTTCAGAGTATGCTTTGCTGGTAGTCTTCAAGAACCCTGGGGTTAGCCTTGTATCTCAGTGAGACATTTGGAATTTTTGGTAGATAGGGTTGTGGGCTTGATCTGTTATTCCAGCAGTAGAGGAATTCCAGATGAGGAAACTCCAATAACACAGGTCAGCATGCATCTGATAGTGTTGGAGTGAGAGAGAAAGTGACTTACCAAAGGCAAGGGTGGGGAACTTTGGCCTTGAGGCCACAGGTGGCCCTCTAGGTCCTCAGGTATATCCCTTTGACTGGATCCAAACTTCACAGAACAAATCCTTTTATTAAGGGGATTTATAAATCAAAGGGCCACACCTGAGGACCTAGAGGGCCACCTGTGGCCTCAAGGCAAAGATTCTCCACCCCTAGCCAAAGGTTACCTAGCTAATATGGGTCAGAGGAAGGATTTGATTCCAGGTGTTCCCAGCTGTAAGGCATTCTCTCTATCCACTATACCACATTTAGATATCATTAATTTGCAAAATATTATATAATATATTACTGAGGCCAACTAAGTAGTACAGTAGATATAGAGTACCAGCCCTGGAGTCAGGTCAGGTCAGAAAGACCTGAATTCAAATCTGGCCTCAGACACTTATTAGCTGTGTGACCCTGGGCAAGTCACTTAACCCCAACTGTCCTCCTCTCCTTCCCCCCCCCCCCAAAAAAAAAGAAATGGGTCATTCTTATGAGAATAACTGAACTTATTTATTTCATGAAGAGCTTGCTAAAGAATTCATATGAATAACTCAAGAGGATGAGTAATAGAGTAAGTTAATAGTGTAAACAAGATCGTAGGTGAACTGTATTTGCCCACCCTTCATTATTTAGTTTTCTATCTCTACCTGTGCCTTCACAACTAACTGAAGGAAAAAGGGTTATGAACTTTGAACCCACTAACTTGAGTTTGAGTGGTAGAGACTTGCCCTAATTATAGAATTTGCAGCTTTAAGGGGCCGGGGGCAGGTTGGGGAAAGGCCTCCCTGCCTTTGACATCAGAGATAGAAAACCAATCAGACATACCTGCTAGAGAAAGTTGAGGGAACTGAGGCAGACAGAGGTTAAGTGACTTGTCCAGAGTCATACAGCCAGTAAGTATCTGAGGCTAGATTTAAAATCAGGTCTAGCTATATAAATGTTAGCTTTTATTAAAATATGGCAAAGGCCTATTGCATTTAGTGTCACTGGTTGGTATACTGTTTTTTGTGGAAATCCCTAAATCTTTAAAAAAAAAAAAAAGGCAGAGAACTTGTTTAATTTATTCAAGAAAATGCTACTTTCCAATAATTTATTGCTTATTTGCATATAAACTCACAGAAGAAATGTGGACTTTATATTAATATAACCTGGACTTTCTAGTCAGTCTAGTTTGTTGAAATTTGACTTAATTGACCTTTGCCTTTTATCTTTAACATTTCAGAAAGCTTTTGATTCTGGTAGGAAAGGAGACCTGTGTAACTTCTGTGTTCTGTTCAGTGACTGGCTAGCCCGGGAGATTGAGAGTTTTGAGTAAATGATGATCATTTGTAATCAGTACTCAGGGGCAGTTTACTGCTTTGGGGAAAAGAACAGGGCCTTCTGCCCTGCTGGAGCCTAATTTGAAGTAATTTAGACTAAAGGTTGAACTTTCCAGGGCTGAACTCCTGAGGGACCAGAAAGTGAAAGAATTAGGTGTCATGATAATGAGCCTATGTTTAGAGAGTGCTTATCTGGGGGAGCACAGACCTCTACAAGACATCCTCCCTATGTTTCTGGCTCCACTGGGATGTACCCACAGTGAGAGCCGGGAATGATAGGAGGCCCTGATGTCAGTTGTTTGGAAACATCATTTTACCTTCTGTCTCAAAGGGAATCCTGACCTGGGAGGGGAGAGAGAGCAATCTCTTTGTTCTGGAAGAGTCAACAGAAATTTAGGGAGGGTCCTGAACTAAGCAAGAACTGGGAAGTTGGAGAAGTTTTATTTGGGCTGACACCAAAACCCAATGGTCCTTTGACATGTAGGAAGGTTGTTCTATCCACCCAAGAAACAGCCTGATACCGAGGGCAGAGTGTTACAGTGAACTTTGAAGATGAAGGGGGTTCTTGTTCCCTTGGGATGAAGCTGGGTTTTCTTAGCTTTGATCTTCTCCTCCCTGAGTAAGATCAGGCCCAACACTGAAAGAGAAAACGGAGAACATGACTGGAGTAGTTTCATTGAGGTATTTAGCACAAGAAGGCAAGGGAAGGAGGTAGAGTCAATACAGCTTGGAAATTGATTAGATAAAAGAAGTGAGGGAGAGGGAAGAATCAGGCAACCCCAAGGTTTTTAATATGGCAGATGGCGTGAATGGTTATACCAATGATAGGTAAAAAGAGTAGTGTCAAAATCCCATGATCAATGAATGCCATCCCTCAGGCAAGTATATTATGCCCTCATTAAAATCTTGGAATATCACACCTAGAAGAGACTTTTGAGATCACCTAATCCAGCATTCTCATTTCCATGAATAAGGAAACTGAGACCCAAAGAGGTGAAGCTCCCAGGCTAAGGTCAAAAGTGAGAGAGACAGTACCCAAACCCATGTCTTCTTAAACTAGAAATGCATTCCCGGCCTCCTCAGAATTTGCTTTTATGGTGTTATGATAACATTGTAGTAATAACTAAAGGGCTACATAGGATTAGGGTTAAATTCCTACAACTCTTAAGGAAGAGCTGTGAGAGGCCTTCCATATTTTCTTGGTGTTCTCTTTATTGGAAAATTTGCTTCCTGACTGAATCTGTTTCCCTGAGAATGTATTTAGTGGGGAAGGAAATGGATTCAAATGGGTTTTTCTCTGGAAATTTTTTATTTTCTGTGTGTAGTGATGGGTGAGTGGGAAAGTGGTTATGTTTTCTGAAAAACATTCAGAATATACAAAGATAGCTGAATAGTTTATGTAATACATCTTAGAATAATCACAGACAGGACCCCCAGGGAATAAAATTATTCCAACTGGCATTCAAAACTAACAGTGATGGCAGGAACATTCCTAGCAGGCAATTTCCAAGCATCCTTTAATAGACACGTCGTAGACGATGAATACTGTGAAATATCCTCTCTCTTTCTAGTATCTATTCTATAAAATTCATTGAGAGGCAGAATTGCATAATGAATAGAGAGTTGGCCTCAAGACCAGGGAGACCTGGTTTAAAGTCCTTCCTGGGACACAGCCTGGCTATGTGACCCTGGGCAAGTAATTTCTTCTCTGTCCTCTAGGCCAGAAGTGTCAAGTGCTGCCTGAACCAGATTAAAGTGTAAATTAGGAACTATTTAATAAAATAAATAAAAATACATTAGAATATAGAGAGTGTTAATATGTGGTTGTCTAAGTGGATATGTGCTAGCAGGGATCTTTATGTATGGTGTAGTTGCACTTTGAATTTGACAGTCCTGCTCTAGGCAACCAAGAATGAATTGCAGACAAATTGGGAGAGGGAGTTTCCTCACCTGCGAGTTCCCTATGACAGTGAAATAACAGGTCTCATATCTCATCCCCTACTAGTCAGATCTGATTCTGTTACCACCCTATTCAGAACCCTTCTCTTCAGAACCTTCAGTCACTCCTAGTGCCTACAAGATAAAGTCTAAACTCCTCTCCCTGACATCCAAGACACTCTACAGTTTGGTTTCCAACCTACTTTTTCAAAACACGTGGCTTCTCGTATGCCAAATAAACTCTGAACAAAATGGACTACTCACCCACCATTCCCAAACATATCCTGGATTTTCCCCCTGTGCCTTTGCTCATGCCGTTCGTCCCCTGTGCCTAAAATTGTCCCCTTCTCTACATTTGCCTATCTGTTCCCATAAATTCTCCCTAGCCTTCAAGGCTGAGACCAGATGTACCTTTTGAAGCCTTCCTTGATTTATCTTCCACCCCCAGTCACTAGTGATTAATCCCGCCTCTGAACTCACGGCACATTGCTTGTATTTTCCTCATGCCCTTACCACGTCCTAATTTGTAGTTTCTATTTGTATCTCTACATTTCTATACATATCTCCCCTACTTTACTTTCAATTTCCTTGAGTTAGGGACTGTGTTCTTCTTTATCCTGACAGTATGTCCCTGGTGTCTACTACCCTGTCTTCCCTGTAGTGCATACTGAGTCAACGAATGAATGAATGGGACCCAGGAGGCCTGGGTGCTGACCCTAATCCTGCCCTTTGCTCACTGTATCCATGGAACAGTCACTTTTACTTTCTTGACCCTTGTTTCCTCACCTATAAAATGAATATATTTCCACTAGAGCTTATTTCTTGTAGAACATTCTAGGGTTCTTTAATCTGAAGCTGCTATTAGGGGTGGGAGGGAGAGTTGAAACCTAATCTGAGTATGTACCCTATCTTAACACTCTACTAAAGTTTCACTACTTGAAGTAATATGGGAAGACCTGTGTGACCTTGTTAAGAAAAAAAAAGTCCAATTTAGAGCATCTCTTTCTGATCTCTCTGTTATCACACAGAATCTGAGTTAACAGAAACCTCAAAGGCCAGATTTTTCAACCCACACGTGAAAAGAATCCAGAATTCCCACTATAATATAGCCAAAAAGCGGTTAATCCAGCCTCCTGAAGACTTCCAATGAAACATTACTTCCTCAAGAGGCCACCCATTCCACCTTTGGATAGCTCTAATTGTTAGAAAGTTTGCTGCCACAGTCTTGGCTCTTTGCAACTTTTACCTGCCAACTTCATGGAAGAAAAGTGAAATCCAATTAAAACTGAGAATGAGGGAAATAGAATGGCAGAAAAGATCCCAGTTGTGACCAAAGTCAGCATAATTTCGAAGTCTCTCAAAGGACTCCAAGGGAGCTACCTCCCTCCAGTCCAAGGCCTGGGGCTTGGTCATTTGGCTAGTTAGTGAATATTTATAGATCTGAAGATCCCACAGCACAGACTCTCTACTGGGCTCTTGAGAAAAGCCATTCATTGCTGACCCAGTTAGTTACTTTCTTTGATTAGCACAGCAGGTTCTATTGATGAAGGAGGAGGCAGATGAGAATTTTTCTAGACTTCAGTGATGCTTTGAATGTTCTGTTGTTTTTTTTTTACTGACTCTGTAATTTCATTGACATACTTCTTCTACCCATTTAGATCAGTACCTTCTCTGAAACTTCTACTCTTAGAAAGTTACCTGGGGCACTGAGATTTTAAGTGACTTGACCAGGGTCACACAGCCCATATGGGTCAAAGGTAGAATTTGAACTTAGGCCTTTGTGTCTCTAGGAATGGCTCTCTACCCACCATGATAAAAGATGTTACTTTCATTTGATGCTTTCATTTAAATTTCATAAACACACTGAGTACTTACTATGTGCAGAGCAACTTAGCAGGCCACAGGGAGACATGGGTTAAAGAAGACCTTTTCCCTTCCCATTGACCTCGCATTCTAGCAAGGAGGCATACCCAAATAATGATGCCCAAAGAAGGTCTCAGAAGACTTGCCATCTGCTTATGACCCAAAGGGTTAATATAAGTGAAGTGATTTTCAAACCATACAGCATTATTTAAAGCTATATTATTACTACTAAATTAAGGAGGATAAATTCTGGAAGTCAAATTTGTTTTCCTTTCATTTCAGTGTTATTTTTATTGCTACCTTGTTTTTATGTCACATTCATTTCCACATCTGTCCCTCTTCCCTTCTCTACCCAGAAATCCATTCCTTATAAGAGATTTTAAAAGAAGGGGAAAAAAAAAACAACGTACCACACCCTGATTATGTCTGACAATATATGCGATATTCTCTAGCCACAGCCCCCTACATTCTACAGTGAAAGGGAAGGAAGGTACATTCTCTTAACCCATTTAATTTTGAGTGTTTTAGTCTTTCTGTTCATGTTGTTTGCATCATTGTACATATTGTTTTCCTGCTTTATACTTATTTCACTCTTTATCAGATTCTACATCTTCCCATGGGAAGGAAAGTTGATATTGGGTGGGGCACAGTCAATAACCAGCATCAAAGTGTGGAACCTTGGCCCTTGAGTTCTAGGCTAGTACATTTATACTTGTGAAAGAAAAGGGTTTTCCCAGGTTTGACTTTTAGGCATGTACTCTAAGGTGTGGATTCTGGAAATCCCTCCAGGTGATTTGTGGGCACAGCTCAGCCCTGGAATATTAGTGTTCTTGAATGTACAAAGTGGGTGAATTTGTAGAGATTTATTTGCAGGTCTGCATAAGAGATTACCAGGGAAGAACATGGAACAGAGCAAAAGCAGTATAAGGAAATGATGAGACTCATATCCAGAATAATCTTCGATTGAGCCTCAACTGAATTTTCAGCCTAAGCACTAGAAAAGTTACGTTTCCCAATGTTACTTTTCCTTGAATATCCTATTAGTAATCAGAGCATTAAGGGCTAATGAAGGGGAGGGGAACCTATGACCTGGAGGCCACACATGGTCCTCTAGGTCTTCAAATGTGGCCCTTTGATTGAATCCAAACTTCACAGAACAAATCTCCTTAATAAAAGGATTTGTTCTGTAAAACTTGGATTCAGTCAAAAGGCCGCACCCAAGGACCTAAAAGGCCATATGTGGCCTTGAGGCCACAGGTTCCCCACCTTCACTAAGATTTTATATGGTATTTTAAGCAATTGTAAGTACGTGTGGAGGTATCTCATTTTATCTTCATAATAAGCCTGGGAGTTAGATGTAATTATCCCCATTTTATAGGTGAGGAAACTGAGGCTAAGAAGAGTTAAATGCATTTCGCAAGGCCATACAAGTAGTGTCAAAGGCAATATTTGAATTCAGATCTTCCTAACTCCAAGTTGAGTGCTAATGACAATATCAACATTCAAACCTTTATTAAAATCTCATTAATTGAAATAATGAAGAAAGGGCCAGTGAGACTTTTTACAAAATCTAAGATGGAGTATTAATCTTTTCCATGCTGTTGTATCACAGAATTTGAACTGGAAGAGACCTCTGAGATCATCTCGTTCAATCTAGACATGAAAAGAACTCCCCCTATAGTATACCTAGCAAGTACCTGTAATATAATACCAAGCAAAGGCAACTTCCCAGGTTCAAAATACCAGCATAGGTGCTCTCTATTTTATTCAGTAACAAACCAAGAACAGAGAAGATCAAAACATGACATCATTCAAAATACAGCATTTACTAAGTGTGATTAAATAATCTCCAAGGCCTACCCCACCCCAGGACTTTCCAATCATTCAATCAATTACAAAGTCTCTGTTCCAAATACTTCTCCACCCCTAGGCTATACCTTAATTAAGTCCACCACAAAGCCCCTCTTCTCAAATGGAGATTAGTTTCCAAACATAAGTAAAATACATTCATTTGCTCAACCATAGAACACAAAAAGGTCAAAAGTTCCCCACCCCTGGATCACATTTGAATCTACCCCAGAGTTACATCAAGTTTAAACACAGCACTTAATACCCAAATGGAGGTCTTTTCTTCATCTTGACACGAGGCAAGTTCTCAGCAATCTTAGTTCCTGGAGAGACAAGGCTTAGCAAGGCCATAAGATACATTGCCAGTCCCTTCATGAATTTATCCTCTGTCTGTAGAACAGCGCTAGAACCCCTGAACACATTAGCAAAGCCCTCTCCCAGGATTTCTGTAAACATACAACAAGAAAATCCTTCTTCAGGGCTTCTGAACCAACAGAAAGGCTCCCAGACCCCTGCAACAACAGTACTGTCCTTCACCAGTGGACAGTATTCATTCTGTCTGCCGGACAGTCTCCAGACCCCTGCAACAACAGTACTGTCCCTCACCAGTGGACAGTATTCACTCTCTGTCTGCAGGACAGTCTCAGGCCTTCTTAACCAAATGCCAGGTTCCAGGACTTCTTCAACAGGACAGTCTTTCACCAGTGGACAAATCTGGCAAAATAACATCAAAACAGACAGACAAAGTACCAGCAAAACAGCCATGTCTCCTCAGTCCTTGGCAGCTCAGGGGGCAGGTCTCAAAAGTCCAGGGCAATTCAAAGCGGCCACCAGCAATCTCTTAGTCTCTCTCCCTCCACGAGGTGCTGCTTCCAAAAAGAACTTCTGCCTCTCTCTTGTCTCTCCAAATCTACATCACCAGCTCCTCCCACTTCAGGACTTTCTTTTCACATCAACAAGCCCATCCCACAGGTGGGATTAACAAACTCTGGGTTTTAATACAATCAATTTGAAAACCAAGCCAATACAGGGGAATCTTTAATTGCCATTACTATCACAGTACCCAACAGCCTTCACTCACTTACTTTAGTGAAGAGAGATCCACTAACCCAGTCATCGGGTCAATGAGCCATTTATTAAGCAGGCACTGTACTAAGCGCTAGGGTTACCAAGCCAAAAAATAGTCCCTGCTCTCAAAGAACTCATATTTTAAAAAATGAAATTTAATTCAATTTCATGTTATTTTTTAAGTCCTCGTTCACTTGCTCCTATCAACTTTTCCTCCCCTCTTTGAGAAAGCAAGAGAAAAAAAACCATTACAAATATATATATTTCTCAACATTATCTATATGTGTGTGTGTTTGGATATGTATACATATAACTATATATTTATGTATGCATATATGTGTGTTGTATGTGTATAAATATGCCTCAGTCTACACTCTGAGGCATCACCTCTCTCTCTCTGGAGGTAGATAGTATCTTTCATCACGACCTCACATGCTCATGTTCTAATAGGGGAGATACCATGTAAATAATTGGGTACAAATAAGATATATACAGGATAAGTTGGAGTTAATCAGCAGAGAGGAGGCACTGGCATTAGTAGAGCTCAGGAAAGGCTTCTGGGAGAAGGTGAGATTTGAACTGGGACTTGAAGAAAGCCAGGAAGCCAAAAGGCAGAATGAGGAGGAAGAGAGTTCCTGCATAGGGGCCACCCTATGGAACAGAGTCTGTGGGGGAGAATAAGATGTAAGAAGACTGAAAGGGTAGGAAGGAACAGAGTTGGGAAAGTTTTAAAATTTGATCCTGGAAGCAATAAGGAACCACAGGAGTTGGATTGAATAGGGGAGTAACACGGTCAGACGTCCAGTTCAGGAAGATCAGTTGGATAAATGAAAGGTGCGTGGAACGGAATAGGGCATGACTCAAGACAAGGCTCCGAGCATCAGACTGTCACAGCAGCCTGGTGCAGGGGATGAAGGCCTGCACCATGCTGGCAGCCAGGTCACAGGAGAGGTGGTTTGAATGAGAGAAGCTGTGAAGGCACAATTGGCAGGACCCTGATAACAAAGTGAAGTCAAGGAGGATGCCCAGATTTCAAGCCTACATGACCTGCAGGATGGTGGCGCTCTGAACAGTAATAGGAAAGTTAGGGAGAGGGGAGGGACTGATGGGTGAGGAAGAGAACGAGTTGTTCTGGACATTGAAGACAGCCCACTCTACTTCTGGACAGCTCCAGTTGTCAGGTGGTGTCATGGTGGTTGTTTTAAAAACAAAAACCTCAAGGCAAACTCTCTACTGCTTTTCATCCATTTCTATTAGTTGTGCTTTATGAGGCCAGTCCCTGTCTCTCCCCCTCTCCCTTCCCCTCTCTCTCTCTTCCCCCTCTCTCCCCTTCCCCCTTTCCTCTCCCTCTTTCCCCCCTCTCTCTCCCTCTTCATCTCCCCCTCTCTTCTCTCTATCTTTCCTTCCCCCCTTAGAAACACACACACACTCACACACAACACATCTTCTCCACACTAACCAACCCTCTTTCCTTCAGCTGATTCTTTTATGGCCCCCATCTTGAGACCCCTGATCAATAACAACACAGGACAGGAGAAAAATCTTTGAATTTAGAGTCAGAGAACTTAGATTTGAATTCTCTCTGATTGCTGACGATTTATGTGACTTTGGGTAAGTTATTTATCCTTGCTGATCTTGGTTTTCTCATATCGAAAATGAAGAGGTTGGGTTCGATGGCCTCTGAGACCCTTTGAGAGCTTAGTCAATGGTCGTGTCACCCCTCACCTGATTCCCCTCCTCTGGACAGTCTCTAGATTGGCAATACCTTTCCTAAGACATGGTCCTTGGCACTAGATCTAACACTGTAGGAGTGATCAGGCAAAGGCAGGATAGACCAAGACTGACATCTCCCATGCCCAAGATCACTCACGCTCTTTTGGTTTCCATACCATACATTATTGCCTCTCATTGAACTTGTCCATCCACCCAAAGCCTAAGAATCTTGTCCTTGTGAAGTTGTTTTTTTGAGGCGCAATGCTATAAAGAGGTTATTTTTTACTTATTTCACCCCATCATTCAACAGATTAGAATCTTTCTGGGTTTTATTTTGGATTTATTTTTGGAGTCTGTTACATAAAAGGTCAGCTGTCCCTCCCTGATCTCTGTCATCAGAAAACATGTGACCTATTCCTCCATCCAAGTCAGTGATAAAAATGTTGAATGGGACAGGAACTAGGACTGATCCTTAAGGCACTGCCTTCTATGTGAAAGACTTCCCTCCATTGAACCGTTATGAGTACTCTTTGGGACCAGTTTTTGAATGAGTTCTAAATCCACCTAATGGCACTCTTTTTTGGCTTATTCACATGAAGAACAATGAGAGGCTTTGTCCATTGCTTTGCTGAAATCTAGGTAAATCCTTTCTATAGAATTCCCCTGATCTTCTCATTTAATAACTTTATCCATAAAGGAAATGAAGTTATTCTGGCATGAATTTCTCTTGATGAAACCATGCTGGCTCTTAGTGATTGCCACATCTCTTTCTAGAGGTTCATAAAACATCCATTTCATAATATAGCCTAGAATTTTTCCAGGAAATGAAGTCAAGCTCACTGGCAAGTTTTCTCTCCTTTCCTCTCTTGTCTTTCTTCCCCTCCCTTCCCCTCTCATCTCCAATAGCATTTCTCCCATTCACCATCATCTTTCAAAGATCACTGATTATATTAATCAGTTCTTAGGGATAGGAAATTTATTAAGCACTTAATACATGTTAGGCCCATAAATATAGTTAACCCAATACTACTCTCATCTGTGTGCTTTCTTTTTCTATCTCCTTACTTAGACTCATAGCAACCTAAATTTTAGAGCTGGAATGACTTCAATTTATCTAGTAACTTATTTTTCTTGTGAATTTTGTAGTCTACACATCAGTTTCCCTATATTGCTAGTTTATATTAATAAGGGTACATTGAAGAATTTTATACATAATGAATACATGATATCCCAAGATGTTGGATGATGATGTATCCAATATCACGGACCTTTAATTGTGAAGATGAGGTTCTCTACACAGAACTTAAGGCACTTTTTTGAAATTCTAGACTTCTGGGTCCTCACTTTCAGCTTTTGCTCCTCCCTTAGCCCTGGATTCTCCTTAGAAAATGAGGTTTTATTGAGAGTGTGCTTTGCCAACTTTAAAGCACTCTCTAAATGTTAGTTTTTCTTATTCTTAAGTAATGCTCCAAAATTTTATGTCAAGTGAATTATTTAAGATCTTATGTTCTATAAATGTCCATTTGTCTCTAACATCTATGGTTACATATGTATCTCATGGGCTGTTTAGGAATTACAGTTTGGTGATTAGTGTTTATAAGGGACGTTAATTAAATCTTGTGTATTTAATGACAGCAATTTGTGAGACATTGTAATCTAGCATAGGTCTCTGGTGAGTTGTAACTCCTCGTTAATTTGCTCTTTTTTTCCTTTTTTTTTTTTTTTACTTCTGAGTGCTTTCCTCCTCCCTTCCCAGTGCCAGGAAGTTCTCTAAAAAGGCCTAGAGAGATGACTTCTTATGGAGGGGAGCCATAGATTCAGCCATCGGTCGGCTCCTTTCCCTCCTCCCTTTGGTCTCAGGCTTCCTTTGGGGCTCAGCCCAAAGCCTACCTTCTATGGGAGGACTTTCCCTTTTCTCCCCCAGCTACTAATGGCTCCCCTTTTTTGACTCCCTTCCATTTCCTCTGTATGTATTCTGTATGTACCTAGTTGTTAACATACTGTCTCCTCCCTTAGAATTTAAGGGTCTTAAGGGACGTTTTTTTTTTGCCTTTATTTATATCACTAGCACTTATTAAAGGGCCTGGCACATAATGAGCATTTAAATGCCTGTTGACTGATATCACATGGTTTGGGTGCCTCTCTTCCTATTTAGGGAGGGGAGCGTGTGAAGGCAGCTAGAGGGAACAGTGGATGGAGCAAGGAACCTAGAGTCAGGAAGTCCTGAGTTCAAATCATGCTCAGATGCTTACTAGCTATGTGAACCTAGACAAGTCACTTAACTCTGCCTCAGTTTCCTTGTCTGTAAAATGAGCTGGAGAAAGAAATAGCAAATCACTACAGTATCTTTGCCAAGAAAACCCCAAATGGAGTCATGAAGAGTCAAGAAATGACCGAATAGTAGCAAATTCCTAATAGGAAGGAGGTTAGACTAGACAAACTCTGAAGTCCCTTTACAATTCAGGTTCAGGGATAGGAAATGAAGCATAAGTGCAGAAAAAAGTACAAACAAAGAATTGTTTGCCCCACATACAAAGTCCTTTCAATTCCATCCCGGAGAACATTCACCAATAAGAACATTCAGTCAATTACTATACACCTGCCCCTTGAAAGATAGAAAGATGGAGAACAATGTTATGAGTCCTTTGGGAGCAAGGGCTGTCTCATGTGGGATAAGACCCATCATCAGTACAGCGAAAGGCAGGATGGACAAAGGAGGAGGCCAGCCAAGATGTCATTAGAAATGTCAGGGCTCCGGTGGGGTGCACATCTGTGGGCCTTGTTCCTGGGGGCAGTTGATGCTGACCAGTCATTTTATAGGGAGTAGGACAGAAGCCAAGTGGGTAACTGTGTTATATCCAACACTAAGGTGGAATAGTCAGTGACTGAGAGGGGGAGGGTACCAGATTGGCCCAGGTTAGACAAAGCGAGCACGTTAAAGTTTCTGTACCAGTTAGCACTGGACTTGAAACCTTGTGTGAATGCTGAACTTCCAGCCTGGGTTAGATAAGGAGAAGAAGGAAGGGAAGGAAATTTGGGATGGGTGCAGCTAGGTGGCACAGTGAATAGAGCAATGGCCCTGGGGTCAGGAGGGCCTGAGTTCAAATCTGTCCTCGGACACTTTATATTTAACTAGCTGTGTGACCTTTGGCAAGTCACTTAACCCTGATTGCCTTGCCTTCCCCCCTGAAAAAAAAATTGAGGTATCTAAATTTGAAAGGATAGAAGTGAGATCCTTTTGGAGTTCACACCATTAATTTTGCAAAGACATTGTCCCAGTGGAAATAAATAGGGTAAAGGAGAAAGAAAAAGGTTGGGGGTGGGGGGTCACAATCAAAGAGCGAATGAAAGACTTGAATCTTCCAGCCAGGCTGTGATGTACCATGGAACAGAGGACTTGGACAGCACATCCTCTGTACTGCTTATCAACACAGAGCAAAGTTAACAATGCTGAGACCTTGGGTTTTGCTGAAATTGTGTGTACTGATAAAGCTGAGTTTTTAAGGCTGGGATTTCAGGGAGACACGTGGTAGTCCAGGAGGTCTGTGAATGCAAAGTGTCTGCAGATTATCATTAGGGAGATAGCAGAGAATCTCTGGTTCCTACAACTGGCCCTGTGGAGATGTTTATCTCTTGGCCGCCGTGTACAGCAGGAGTTCTTCCCACATCGAACACCCAGAAAATAATGTCAAGACACACACACACAAACACAAAGGAATTTTCCAGAATAGAACCTTAGTTCTTCCCTTTAAAGAGACAACCACCAACAAAGACAACTCATTCCTCCATATTGATTTTCCTCTTTGGAGTGACCCGTTGTTTGTCCTAGATACCTGAGAAAGGAAGTTTGCGGGCTCAACTCTAGGCCTCTTAATGCCAGTGTTCAAAGGTTGATGTTCCTCCAAAAAGTGAATGGTACCCGATCACTGGCTAACAAAGTACTTGAAATAACAAAGTGTTTGGTGCCAGCTTGGTTTGTGGATGAACCAAATTATCTGTCATCATTCCAGGATGTGATAAAGTAATGTAGAACAGTAAAAAGAGTGCTGGATTTGGAGTTGAAGAACCTTTGTAACATGCTGTGTCACCTTGGAAAAGTAATTCCACTTGTCTGGACCTCCGTTTCCACATTTTGAAAATGAGGGAGTTAGACCATATGACCTCTAAAGGCCCTGTTAGTTCTAAACCAATGATCATGTGGCACTTTCATGTTGACCTGGAGGTTATCCGGACCAGGATTTAGATGGCACAGTGACTAGAAAATGTTGAACTTGGAGCCAGGAAGACCTGAGTTCAAATCCTGCCCGAGATACTTACTGACTGTGTGACCGTGGGCTAACTCCTTCGTTTTGTAGATGAGGAAATTCACTCCCAGAGAGATGTGGTGACTTATAAAGTCAGGATGTAAGCCTAATCCAGCAATGTTTAGAAATATACCATGGAACCCTAGAGTAAGCAAGGCCCCTTTGCCTTGATGGGGAGCAGGAGGTAGGGAGTGGAGAGCTGATGAAATCACTTCAAAGCATTTATTTTATCTCTTTAAATGTTGATAGTTCTGACAAAAGTTGCAGTGATAGTCAAAGAGACTAAAGTAGGGTCAGCTCGAGTATTCACCTGTGGCAATGTCTAAACTCAGAAGTGAAGGCCATAGAAACAAGTCCTCAGGTTAAGTCCCTTAACTTCACTGTGCTTCCATTCCTAATCTATAATATGAAGAAGCTGAATTCCCTGCTCCTAGGGCCCCCCTCCAGCTCCAAACTTATGATCCTTTATAAATACATAAAAGGTATGACACATCTATTTCATACTTTCAGATCGACAAAGTGCTTTTCTCCAGGCCTGGTATCAGGAAGACCTGAGTTCAGATCTAGCCTCAGACACTTAACTAGTTGTGTGATCATGGGCAAATCATTTAAACCTATTTGCCTCAATTTCCTTATCTGTAAAATGGACTGAAGAAAGAAATGGCAATCCACTCTAGGATCTTTGCCAAGAAAACCCCAAATGGAGTCATGGAGAGTTGGGCATGATAGAAAAATGACTAAACAGCCACAAAATATAATATATGTATAGCCATTAAGGACTTAACTTGTGGTATAGGGAACTCCTAGGTTTGGAAATGACCACTACCAATGCAGGTCAGTAATTTCTTTGCAACTTAGTTTTCCAGAGTTGCTTAGAGCCCTTAGAGGTTAAATAATTTGCCTGACTGGGGAATAGAGATCCACCATGCCCTACTGAAAAGTCAGAGGGGGGGAGGGGAAGATATGGGAGAGAGCAAATTGGGGGAGGGGATATTCAGTGGGATGGCTGAATGTGGGAAGGGGAAAAATGGGGAGAAGATTTGTAACTCAAAATCTTGAGGAAATGAATGATGTAAACTAAAAAATAAAAAGAGAGAAAAAAAAGTACTACTCAGGAAAATAAAATAAATAACTTGCCTGAAGTCTTGTAGGAAAGAGGGGTATGCTTTTTGGGGATAAAGGTATTATATTAAAATCCCAAAATGGTGATAATTTAAGGATATCCTAATAGTGGTCCATAAGGTTAATAGAATTTCCATAGGGTTATGAGGCACTCAGCTATTTCAAGGGTCTTTGGAGAACAGAATGTGTGTTCCCAAGTTTTGCTGAAACAAACTCATTTACTTTCCAATCTATTCTGAACTGTCTCCCTGTGGATTATCCATAACCAATATCTAATCTCAGAATAGCTTTGCTTTGCCTCCCAGCGTGGTTCTGGACCACTTCCATGCACTGTTGGTGTAAGCTCAAGCAGTAAGACCTCATTTTAATATCAGCTAAAACTTGGCATCCTTAGGAAGGGAAGCTGCCAAATCATATGATATAGGCCTAAGAAAGCAAAAATGATTTAAGAGTTCTCTGTAATATCACTCCCTTCCATCAATACATCCAGTAGAGAGTTGAATGTAATGATTTACTTAGATCTAAAATATAACTTAGTTGTTGTTTGGTCTAGAGGTTGGAAACCCAGTGCATTATGGGGTATTTGATATAATATAAGGCTTTTCCTTGAAGATAGTAAATCAATAAATCAGGAGTTGGGGCAGAAGGAGTGAGAAGGGTCAAGGATGGAAATCATGGGATCGTGTATTCAGAGCCAGAAGGATTCTTGGATGTCATACGGTAACACCTTCTTTTTTAAATGAGGAAACTGAGGTCTAGAGAGGCTGAATGGTTTTCCCCTATTGAATGATTGATTTTCACATAATTACAAGGGCCCTGGTGGAACTCAAATTCCAAATCCTTTGCTCTTTTCAGTACACCACAACAGACTGGGCCTGTTTGTGTCTTCTTAGAGCTGCTGTGGTCTGAGCCCCTGGATGGACACTGCTTGGTAACCAGGCATCCTGAGAATGTGCTTGGTTTGCTCTAGGGATTGTAACTGGGTCTGTTGGCCTGCCTGACCCTTATTTGCATCTTCTATTCCACCTCTGTCTCCCTGCAGATGCTTACTCAGTCTCTTCGGGTGAAAATGGAGGCAAGTCAGAGTCTGTGGCCAATCTTCAACCTCAGTCTTCCTTAAACTCCATCCAAAGCTCTCCAGGTCCCAAACGGTCCACCAACACCCTCAAGAAATGGTTGACCAGTCCTGTGCGCAGACTCAACAGTGGCAAAGCCGAGAGCAACATCAAAAAGCAAAAGAAAGTACGAGACGGTCGGAAAAGTTTCGATCTGGGATCCCCCAAGACTGGAGATGAAACCACTCCACAGGGGGACAGTGCTGATGAGGTACTTAGCCTGTGGGTCCTTGGGTGGTGCTGGAAAGTGGCCTACAGATGGGGAAGTAGGGGGAGGTGTGATTTTGGGTCCCTCTTAGTTAAGCCTTCATTTCCTTTCTACCATAGCTTTTTACCTCCTCTATAAGCTTCTCCTTCGAGTTAAGGAAATGCAATTTTTTTTAGCTTCTCCAAAGCCTATCAGTCATAATCATTATGCTCAGTATTCACTAAAACAAGGAATCATATATTGACTCATATCAGAATGACTGATCAGACAGAGATTTCTGGGACTGAAATCAAACAGAATCTTTGGAACTAGAAGAGAAAGCTGCCATTTATTTAATCTAGTACCTCTAGTATTAATTAATCTAGTATTTATTTAATCTCATCTGGACTTCATCTAAACAGCCCCCAATCATCTAGATTAAAGCTGTAACAAGTGGTTACATTTACCATAGCAAAGAGAATCCATAGCCACCTTTTTGGAGAGTAGGAGATGTGGGATAGATACAGGTGGTTCCTCAATTTTCAACCTGGTCCTGTAGTTTTTATTTTGAAAGCTATCAAACCAAGTATATTGTGTTTGCATCAGAGTATGGCAGAAAGGCTAAGAGTTGTGGAATCAGAAGGCATGGGTTCAAGTCCTGCCACTGCCACTTAACTACCTATATGATATTGGAAAAGTCACTTAACTTCCCTAAGTCTGTTTCCTCATTGGTAAAAACAAGGGGGACGGGGTGGCACTAGGTGGCCTTTATGACCCCTTCTACCTCTAAGGAGAAAGACACAACATTTATTAAGTACTTATTGCGTAGCAGGCTCTTTGCTAAGCTCTAGGTCCATGATGCTATGGTTCTATGACTTAATGGTGCTTTCTTGGTTGTAGAAGAGCAAGAAAGGTTGGGGTGAAGACGAGCCAGACGAAGAATCCCACACACCACTTCCTCCGCCAATGAAAATCTTTGACAACGACCCCACACAAGATGAAATGGTAGGTTCTCTTGACCACCTCCATGCATGATGGAACAGGTCTTTTGTCTCCTGTGTGATGTTTGCTTGTAGCATCTTTTCCCCACCTTTATCCCCTTTCAAGTGTAAACTACAACCATTTTAGGTCCTGCCCATGATAGGTTCCAGGTTCTACCTGTGTTGGACTATAGGCTTGAATTCTCTGTTGTCTAACCCAGTAGGAGAGTACTGGCTTGACATCACATGGTGTGGATTCTTCAGATAAGCCTTTATCATCTTTTTCCAGTAACCAAAGGGTGATGCTTCTGGATTTGTCAGCAACAGCAACTGAAATTAAAAGGAGCTCTCTAGAGCAGAGGTGTTGGACATGAGATCCGAATGTGTCCCACCACACTTTTGAGTGTAGCCCAAACCAGATTCAAATATAGTTCCTATCTAATTTCAATTTGTTGATTTATTAATAGAAAAAGAAATATATAAACATATGTGGTTTTCTAAGTCAATGTGCAGCCCACAAGGATTGTTATATATGGTTTAGTGGCCCTGTTTCTCTTTGGGTTTGATACCACTGCTCCAGAGGAATAAGCCCAAGGAAAGCCAGGTTGGGATACATGTGGCCCTGCAAGGCCTAGAGACATTAATGTACATTTCATTCCATGATGGTCTATTTTCTGGTCCAAAACCTAAATTCTCCTCCCTAGAAGATTGACCATCAGATGGTTTGGGGATTTTTTAATGTTTCTTTTTGTTTGTTTGTTTGTTTTGTTTTGTTTGGGTTGTTTTTTTGTTTTGTTTTGTTTTACTTTATTTTATTTTTTTAGCCATAGAGGTTCCCAAAGATTATCTGACTGAGGCCTAGGGGGTTACTGTCCATATTGGTGAAGTGGAATATCCACACCAAGGAGTAACTCACTAATCTTTGAATGACGAAAGTAAACCCAACTTATAATAACAAAAAAAACCCACTTAGGACAAGTACCATCACTCTATACCCAAATCATGTTCTAGAAGCCTTGCTTGGATGAGGAAGGAGGCAGTGAAGTATAAAGAGGCTAATTAATAGAAGGACCAGAATTTAAGAATAACTCAAAGGACCAAATTGATATAGTGCATTTTTTTAAATCCACAAGGCAAATAAAATAGAGATGATAGAATCAAAATTTTAATTTCAAAATAAAATGATAATATCTACTTGTAATTATTTATATTTCTAGTCAGTTTGCACAGGTAGGAAAAGTTATAGTGAATTGTAAATTATAGTAAATCATAAATAATAAAATTATTATATTTTTATTTTTCTATCAGTTAACATTCCTGATCCTTCTGGTATCAAGCCAAGGGTGCATTAGGGCAGTGATGTTGAGCTAAGATGGGAAACTGAAATATTTTAAAAAAGAATTCTCCCTCTCCCCAAGGATCTTCACATTGCATAATTAATGGATCCATTCAGGTGGCAAAGACTCAGTGAGAGCAGATAAGTCAACATCTACCCTTTGGGCTCCTCTTAGAGGTGGCCATCCTATATCAAGTGACTCAGCTATTAACAAGTGCTGAGACTTGGGGTGGCTGAAAGTCCAGGTATTAACACTTAGTCTGTGGGTAACTTGCTTGTTTTTCCTCATTGTACTTTCTCTTGCACTGAGAACTTTCATGTTGCTGTTGCCTCATTGATTTTTTGTGTCTCAATGTCATAAGCAGGCTTCCAGAGCCCCGACCTCTGGGAGAGAAGCACTGGGTCCTAGGGGACCCTGGAATGGAGCATTGTGACTTCAGTTTTGTTTTTCTGTTTTTTTTCTAACTTTCATTTCATTGTTTCACCTTACACAATTTTGGTTACTTGCTCTACCATTGTTCTCCTTTCACCCCACACATCCTACCTTCATGACTACCTACCCTAATTGAAGTTATCATATCTTGGGAAGACCAAAGCCCACAATCAGGCACTCATTGGTCTTGACCTAATTCAAGTGAGGCTACTTTAGGTTTATTGACAAATGCCTTTTGGGTTTTCACGGAATTCCCATCCTTGCTTTGATCCTTTCTGCTTGTAATTTTAACCTGAGTGTATCATTTTCTACTGCTCAAGGTAGGGACCCCCCCCCCATTCACCCTTGTTTTAATCAGTGGGACCCATCTTCTAAGGAAAGCATAAGTGTTTTTCTATTCAGCACATTTCTTAAGGAATTACTTTCCAAGGTTGCTGGGATAAAATGTGTATGATAAGAGGACAGGACTAAGAAGGCTAAGTAATACACCTGACTTCCCCTGCCTCAGTCAAAATATTTCTCTTTTTGCTCTAGGCCTTGGACTAACACACTGACTTGACTTGCTTTGCTCTGACCTTTCCAAAGACTGGTCCTTGTAAAGTGTTCTATAAACAGTGATAGCGATGGTATCTGCATTAATGCCCCACTATCTTCCACCCCAGACAATCTGCAATTAGCTACCAAATTGCATAAGAGAGCTAAAGTTCACTGGCCTAAACTCCCCTCTTCTGATTCCCTCTGACATGGCTTGTTTAGCAGGAAAGGATGTTTTGTTCTGGCTAATATTTGACCAGGAACTGAAACTCTATCCTTTCCTTTGACCACAATAAAAAAATTTGTGTACCTCCTCTCTAAGGAGGCAGGATGGGATCAGGGCCTCCACAGTACCTGTTTTAGGACCTACTGACATTGTTGGTTTCTATATTTTGGTTTTGTTTTTTTTAAATGATGCAAAGTCAAGTACTTTTAGGTGGTGTGGCCCTCAGGATGGTTCCTAAATAAACTTGAAAACATACACACAGAGGGTTAATTCTCTCTCTTCTCAAAAATAAATAGAAATAATAGAAAAAGCATATGTTCTCCCTCAATGAGACCAAGAGTCCCCCAGGAAAAGTGAGTTTCTCCAGACTACTGGCATAATAACCAGATACAGCGGAATTCTTTTGAATGTGTTTTTTTTTTTATTTTAAAAGATATTTTATTGATTTGTTTGTTTTTAAATCACTTTTTTTTCCCAAATATATCCCTCACTCCCCTTCCCCTGCTATCCTTTAAAACTAAAAAATAAAAGAGGAAAATAACACATTTCAGAAAAAACTGCCAACACATCAGCTACATCCAATAGTATCTGTAATATTCCACACTTGGTTTCCCCACCTAGCAAAAAAGAGGATGAAAGTACATTTTCTTAACTCTTCTCTGGGACCAAACTTGGCTATAGTTGCCCAGCACTCAGTTTCCCTTTTTTAAACATAGCAGTGGCCTTTCCTGTAGTTGGATAATGAGGCGGGCATGAGCTCAGCACACGTTCTGAAGTCAAATGTTCCTCATTCCACCCCCAGCAGCTGTCTCTGCCTTCCTTTATTCCCGCTGTGGGCTTTGGACTATGTCTGGCCTAGGTGTGAGATGCACTGCTGTTAAAATTCAGACTTTCTTCTCAAAGCTCAGACTTAATTATTAGATGCCACCTTAGTCCTCTTCCCACCCCACTCAGAACTGAATGCTACAGAAATTTGTTGGGGATGAGGTGAAAGGGCCTAGTTTTGTGTTTTTGAAAATAAAAATAAAGGCTGCAGACACCCAAAGTCTAACAGATAAGTCAGCTGGGGACAAAAGGAACTTGGGAGGTGGGAGGGCAGACCCCAGTTCTGCCAAATGATAATTGATTTTGCTTGTGTAATGTCCCAGATCACTTTAGGACTGCTTGTGCACAGAACACTGTGCAAGGTGCTTCTCTCCAGGCAAGCCCTAGGTACTATTCATGTTGCTGGAGACTGCTGCAAGGATGACCTCAGAATTCTCCTGGCTTCCCCCCTTTTCTGCTCCCTCCCTCCCTCCCTTCCCTTGCCTCCCACAGACCTAATCAGTCACCAAGTCTGGGCTGCTGGGGTTTTTTGTTTTTCCTTCTTACACCTTTTTTCCCTTCAGTCTCTCCTTTCCTTTTCCCTCTCATTGCTACCGCCTGAGATCAGCCGCATGTCACCTCTCACCTTGACTACTATAATCACCTTCTGTCTCTTCCCTACCTTCCCTTCCCATTCATTCAGAACCCTACAACTAGGTTAATTTTGCTGAAGAAAAAAAATGCTACTCTGCCTGTGTTGGTCTCCTAAAGAGAAAATTTTACTGATTCCTATGGCCCATGATAAAGTTTAAACTTCTAGGGGCGGCTAGATGGCACAGTGAATAAATCACCGGCCCCAGAGTCAGGAGGACCCAAGTTCTGTTCCGGCCTGAGACACTTAACACCCCCCCCCCCCACACACACACACACACAAATACACAAAAAAAAAACCTGGCCGTGTAACTTTGGGCAAGTTACTTAACCCCAATTGCCCTCCAAAAGGCAAAAAAAAAAAAGTTTAAGCTTCTGAACATGGCATTCAAGCCTGTCCTCATTCAACCTATATTTCCAAGCTCATTTCCTATTCTGCCCCTTTTTGAGCCTTCTAATGCAGCCAGTCAGACATTTCACTTTCCCAGGGGCACATCTTATACTCTCTTTATCTAAAGAAGCACAGTTCTTGGGGGCAGCTAGGTAGTGCAGTGAATAGAGCACTGGGTCTGGAGTCAGGAGGACCTAAGTTCAAATCCAGCCTCAGACACTTGACACTTACTAGCTGTGTGACCTTGGGCAAGTCACTTAACCCCAACTGCCTTGCCTTCCCCCTTCCAAAAAAAAAAAAAAGAAAAGAAAAGAAGCCCAGTTCTAGATATCAAGGAATAGAACTATGCAGCCGTATCTTCTTTAAATCTACAGGGTTTATTGATGAGGGGCAATCCAGCACAGGGTACAGAGAGCTGGCCTCAGAATCAGAAGGACCTGAGTCTACATCCTGCCTCTTATATACTTACTGGTCAAGCAATGCTGAGCAAATCACTTAAACTCTCCAAGCTCTGAGAAACACTCTAAGAGTATATTTCAGAGCAGGTTCTGTCCCGGTGGAGGGACTTTCCTCATCTGGGAATTCTCCACACCAATTCACTCACCTGTCCTCTTAGCCAAAGAGCCCACTTTTATTTGAGCATTTTGGAAGAGAAGAAGGTCCTTCAAGTGAACTGCAGTAAGTCTGGGCCAGTCTGTGAGGTATTATGCCTTCCATAGAAGAAGCTAATGCAGTCTGCTTCATTTCCTTTCTATATGGAAGCCAGTAAGAATATAGGAATTTTACCCATCTCCTTCTATGGAGGGACAGTGGGAAGAAAGATGGAGAGGGGGAAGGAGCCAGTGTCCAGCATGTGTTTGCTCCTGCTGAGAAATTGGGCCAATGTCTATCTCCAAAGGCCTAGTGGAGTTCACCCGTAGCTCAGGCCGGATCATAGAAACCATCTATCCCAACTCTTTCATTTTACAGAGCAGGAAACTGAGGCCAAAGGTTATTAAGTGATCTGTCAGAGGTCACACAGGCATTAAGTATGAAAAGTGGGATTTGAACCCAGGTCCTCTGACTTCAGAGTTGGTGTTCCTTTCCCTGCCCATGTCAGTGATGGGCACATCCCCAGAATCCCAGGCTGCTGAGGTCACTGCTTCTCTTTCCTCCTGTAGTCACTCGGCTCATTGCCCTCTAAGGGAGTTCAGCCCCTAGTGACAGGCAGTGTGAACAGCCCTCCTACACTCCCAGGATAACTCAAGGACTCAGCTCCCTTGGCTCCTGTTGGAACCCTGTATGAGGGATTGACGGGAGGTTCCAGTCCTTGCTTTTGCTGTTGCTGTTGCTGGTTGACTGAGGAAGCCACTGTCAGACTTCCCTGACCTATGAACTGAGCAGTGACCTATCTCCATGCTGTGCTGTGTGGTCTGTCTGTGGCTTGCTCTGTCCCCCCTGTCCCTCTCCCTGCTCCTTCCTGCCTAATTGCTCTTCCTTGTTTCTTGCTAATTTGCTTTTCCTTTGCCGCCCACTGTCTTGCAGTCCTCCTCTTTGCTAGCAGCCCGACAGGGCTCTGCTGATGTGCCCACTGCTGCGGACCTTGTCAGTGCAATAGAAAAATTGGTCAAAAGTAAACTGGTAAGTGGGTGAGTCCTGGAAGCAGAGCTGAAGAATGTGTGTGGGTGTGGGTGTGTGTATTTCTCCTTCTCCCTCTCTCTTTTCCCCCTTTTCTCTTCCATTCCCCTCTCCCCTTTCCCTCTCTCTTTCCCCTTTTCTATCTCTCCCCCTCGTTATCCCCTTCCCTTGCCTCTTTCCACTTCTTCCCCCCATTTTCCCCTCCCCCTCCAACTTTCCTCCTCCCTATTCTTTCCCCTCCCCCTCTCTATCTCTCCCTCTCTCCATTTCTCCCCCTCCTCTCATCTCCGTCTCTCTTCCTCCCCTCCTCCCCATCCCTCTCCCCCTCCTCTTTCCATCTTTCCCTATCTCTCTATCCTTCTCCTCCTCCCCCTCCCTTTCTCCAGTCTCCCTATCACCTTCTCCATCTCTCTCCCTCCCCTCCCCCCTTTCTCTCTCCCCATGTAACTTAGGATGCCTTCACCTCTCTCCTGTCCACCTCTCTATCTTCTCTAGTGCCATTCTCAGACCCCCAGCCCTTCAGCTCCAACAGAATGATGGGTTTGGATTCTGGAACCATGTTCATTTTCTCTCTCCCTCTCCCTCTCCCTCTCTCTCTCTCTCTCTCTGTCTCTGTCTCTCTCTCTCTCTCTGTCTCTGTCTGTCTCTCTCTCTCTACTGAGGGACTGAGCAAATTGATGGTGGCAAATATCAGAGGGGACATAATTGCCTGCAAGCTGCTTCTGCTGATACTGTGGCCTTTGAGAAGTCTCTGTGGATGGGCTTAGAGCCCTGTGCTGATAAGGCCAAGGATACAGGTTTAGTTCCTGCCAGGGCCACTTGACATCCCTTGACTTTGTTCTGGGACCACAGACTGCCTCCCAGCCCTAACTGGGCCCCCTCACAAATACAGGCAGTTAGTTACAAGAAGGAACAGGCAAGTGCATATGGGTGGCTCAGTGGAGACACATCCCTGTTACTGGAAAAATAACTCCTGGCATGTGGTGTTGATGATTTGTCAGTAATGTCATTTCTGTGTGCAAAGGACAGTGTAATGGGGAAGGGACAATAGGGCTCATGACGTTTGAGCATCTGCACTGGGATAGTGCTGGCCAAGAGCTTAGAATGTTCACCAGAGCAGAGTTCTAGCTCCATAAAGTGGTCTCTCCTCGTTTTCCTCCAATCATGCTTTCCAATATATTGTGAATATATGTTAAAAAAGATGGCAAATGAATATCGTTGAGACAAATCCCTTCTTATTCCTTTCCTGCACTTCCATCCCCACTATTTCTAAGCCATGGGAGTCAGGTGATGCCTAGCCCCAAAATAGAATCATTCCCTTGGGAGGTAGTGGGCTCCCTGTCACTAGAAGTCTTCCGACAGATCCTGGATGACCTTCTGGTAGGTATGGCATAGAGAGGAGTCACATTTCAGGTCAGAGTTGGAAAAGATGAACTGTGAGGACTCTTCAAACTCTGAGATTTGTAATTCTTTTTGACCCTCCTTGAGATGGAGATCTCCATATTGGTCTCCATACTTAGCAGTCCTGTATAACTGGTCCCTGTAGTGTGGGAGATGGAGGGACAGGAGGGATTGAAGAAAAAGGATGTAAGTGCCTCATAGAGACTTGTTTCAGGATTTTGAACCAGTTGTTGAATATTACTCTAGTAATTCCATCTTGCAAACTTTCCCAGGAATCTTTGTATGAGCTTCTTTAATTTTATATCCTGAAGTTTTAAGGAGTTTTAGCAGTTAAGGTTTTCCTGCCAGTCTTCTGTTTCTAAGCAGGAGCCAGGAACTGCTCTGAATACAAAATTCATTCCCTCTCCAAAGGAGTCATCTCTGACTTCTTCCTATCCTTCCCTTCTCTTCTCTGAATGCCTCAAGAGTTTTTCCTTTCTATATTTCATATGACAATGAGTCATGAATGACCTAGTAACACCTCTTCTCATGGCTCTAATGGAATTATTGCTTTGACCTTTTACTGTCTAATCTTTCACACGAACAAGTAGATTGGAAGCTGCCTAAGGGCAGAGCTATGTGTTAAACTTTTTTTTTTTTTAAGCAATCGGGGTTAAGTAACTTGCTCAAGGTTACACAGCCAGTTATTTCTGGGTGTGGTGCTAAGTATCTGAGCCTGGATTCGATCCCCAGGTTATCCCAACTCTGGGGCCGGTACTCTTACTTGCTGAGCCACCTGGCCCCCTTTGTGTTAAACTTCTTTGTCTCTCCCAGAGCACCTAGAATATCCTGCACATGGTAGGCATTCAGCAAATATGACTTGTTCAAAATCTGCTTGCCTGTTTTGATCTCTTAATGACATTTGTCCGACTGAACGTTTCTGGAGGGGGCTGTCCTTCCTCTGTTAGTTACACTTATTAAGCATGTCATTGAACTATTGCAAGAATCCACTCAACCAACTTCTAGAAAAGAAAGGAGTCTGGAGACTACGTTTATGAGGAGGGTAGCCTCTGGCTCTCCTCCGGTGAGTTCTTCAGGCCTGGGGCTCCAGCCCAGCCATCACCAAGTCATCATTAAGTGGCTTCTTTATGCACAGCAAAATGCTTTCTTCTTTGATTTTAGGGAGTTATTCACCACATTGCGTATGGGAAATTGTATTCCCAGTGCTTGGCATAGTGCCTGGCATATCGCAAGTACTTTGTAAATGTCTTTTTGTGCATTTGTTCCTTCATTCATTCCTCCAATATTTGTTCTGGATCTTCGGCTGGAAGCAAAGTGTAGTGGAAAAGAGGTGAGACCAGGGTTCAGATATCACCCCTGACATTTGCTATTCTGTGAGTTTGGGTAGACCATTTAACCGTTGAGTTTCCCTTTTCTCATCTGCCCAAAAAGGGGCTCATACAGGGTGTCCCAACAGTCTTACTGCAGTTTTTGGTTTTAACAGCTGACAAATAGCTTCTAAAGCTGTTAAAAGTTTTAAGCTGCTAAAGCTTATGACTTCGGGACATCTTGTATATGTAAGATCTACCCGTGAATGTACTGGTTAGTTCAACAATCAGCTTCCCTGGGGAAAAAAAAAAACAAACAAACTGTATGTACAGCACACTTTTAAATTTCATCTATATTATTGACCTTTCCCTCATCATTTTCTTAAGTTTGAGCAAACAGCAAAACAATAGATCAAGCCCTGATTAGTATCATTTGCTGATTTCCAAGATCTAAATTCTCACACTGAAAATTTAACAATCAGCTCCTGTAAGCAGATATGAATGGGCTTCAGCACACTCTTGAACTATCTTCCCAGGGTATTTATGAGAAATGAATAGAAGAATATGTAGAAAGCAATTTGCAAATCTTAAATTGCTACATAAATGTCAACCATGAATATTATCTATATTATTCCTTGCCACTAGGAAGTCCTGTGTTCAAGTCTTGCACCTGATACCTACTGACTGTTACCATGAGCAAGTCACTTAATCTCTCAGAACTCTAGACACCTAAGACTATCATTTGCAGAGAAAATGTCAAGCTATCTTACAGAGATTTTCCTCATTCAAGAGTTCCCTCTATGTATGAAATCACAGGTCCAGTCCCTATCCTATAAGTGTTACTATCAGGTATGGTTTACAAGAGAGAAAGGCTTTCTTCCTTGCTCTTTTTTGTTTCCCTCTTACTTTTCCCATCCAAATTTACCCACATTTCACCCACCGTGAAGGAGAAGAATCTAGAAGAGCAAAGACTGCCATTTACCCACCTATAACTAAAGGCTTTCATAGGCATTCCTACCTCGTATCACCTTCCATCAGTTCTTCAGCTTGGCCTGGTTTTCCTCTGCCTCTCTTGACTTTCTTCAGTGGTTTTTCTTGGCTCAAAGAACAATGCCAAACCATGGGTCTGGAACCTTTTTATCTGACCCCCTGACATAGCAGGAGAACTCTGTGGGGAATCAAACCTGACTGGACTTTTAGCCCTACATCCAGAGGGCTCCTTAGAAAGATAGAGGCTTGGTCCAAACTTTGGGCTTTAAAAAGTGACCTGATAGTTAATATCAACAGCTAATTTTTCCATCATAAGATGTTAGATTTAGAAAAGGAAGAGAATTTAAAGGTCATTGTGTCTAACCCTCTTATTTGATAGCTGTGGCTAAGAGAAGGTGAATTGTCCGGGATGATGCAGCTAGGAAATGTCAGATGTGGGATTTAAGCTTCAAACTCACCTAATTCTAGCTAGAGTCTTCTTTCCAATATACCTTGCCATCAACAGCAGGATCAGAACCAACACTGGGGGATTGAATGAACAAATGAACAGAAAAAGTACTTGTGATGCCACCATGCTTCTAGCCTTTGCTGCTCCTACAACCCCTTTCTCCCACTGGTGAGTTCCTTCCATGACCTCCATTTTGAAGAAGGACCCAGACCATTTATCCTTCATTCTCTGGATTTCCCCATTATATTCCCTAGGCAGGTCCTCCCACACCCACCTTTTTTCACTTTTCAACTCCCTTTTATTTGTTGACTTTCCGCCTTAAAACATAAGCCTCTTGATATTTATTTTGCTTGCATTCATAACGCTAGTACTTAGTATAGTACCTGGCTGGCATATGGTAAGCACATAAATGGCTATTAACTTGACTGTGTGACTTATCTTGAGGCTGGACTTGAACTCGGGTCTTCCTGACTGGGTCTGGTACCCAGTGTGCTTCACCACCTTGCAGGCTGTTGGGCCTCTGTCTGGGAGCTAAAGAAGGCTATCTTGAGTGTACATAAATTTAAAAATCTCCCCTGGAGGATCTACCTCACCTGTTTACCAGAATCCCTGTTAACAGAGATCAGGCCTTTTTGGGGAGCTCTCTCCCACGTGCTTGCTCCTGTCTTAGTGTTTTGGTTTGCTGGGATTAAAGGAGCCTTCCCAGCAACAGAACCATCTGGAGAGTGACAAGCCAGCACTCTTTCCTCGATTTTCCCATACAGTTCCCTGTTTGCATCCCTATGCTGCTGCTGAGGATATACCATGGCTCCCCCGTGGCTTTTGAACTCCTTGAGAATATAGACATCACCTTTTGTTTCTCTTTCTCTCTAAACAGTGCTTGTCACAGGTGCTAAATGTATACATGGATGATTAGAAGGGAGGATCATGGAATCTCAGAGTTAGAAAGAAGCTCAAAGACATCAAGTCCACCCCACCTCTTTCATTTTAAAGATAAAGAAACTAGGGCTTAGGGAAGGGGAAATGATCTGCCCAAGGTCATACAGGCAATGTCAGGAGAGGAGCATTGCCCTAAAGCAGAAAGAACCTTCAACTGAGAGTCAGGAGAACCAAGTTCTAATCTTTGTGACTTTGGGTAAGGCACTTGTCCGCCCCAGTTCTTAGTTTCCAAATATGTAAAATGAAAGGTTTGAATGAGATAACCTCTCACTCTTTTCTACCTTTAGCGCATTCTGTGACTTGGAGCTTTGTGGCAGAATGCCTTGGAAAGCTATATAAGGCACTCTTTGTTCTTTGGGAGGTGGTAAGAGTAGCAAGAGACAGTGTTTTTACATGGCTCACTTAGTGGGAAATCACACAGTGTTCCCCTGTGAGTTTCTGCACTGTGCAGGGCAGTACACAGGCCGAGTCCCAGTTCCCATGGAAATCCCACGTCTCTCTCTCTTTTTTTTTTTCCTTTTGGTCTGGAACTCCAGGAGTTCCCCTTCCTCACCACCATCTCTTCTCTGACATGGACACTGAACCACTGGAGAGAAAACTGGACTGTGGCAAGGAAACCACATCCTAGATTTGACGCTTGTTTCCACGAGTGACACATCAGTGTCTCTGAATCATCCGATGGTAACAGTACAGACCCGAGCCTACCTCAGACTGCCTCCCATGGAGCATATGCTCAGGTCTAGTGTGGTTTTTCCCCCAAACTTGGGGGTATACAAATGGGCTGGAGAGACTACCCAAAGGACTTGGGTTACAATTTCAAATCCAATACTTTGATACCTGTGTAGCCTTGGACAAACCACTGATCCAGCCCAGTGGACCACTACGGATCTCAGTTTCCTCATTTGTACGATGAGGTAGTAATAGCAGAAGTCCAACCAAGGGCTCTTCCCAACCTAAATCCTGTGATCTTACTTTTCCATCTGTCTTTTAATCTATTCCTTTTCTGGAACTCTACATTCTAGCCAAACAGAATTACTCTCCATTCCACATTCTCCTCCTGCCCATTCCCATCTTGGCATTTCTGTTTACACCATCCCCAGTGCCTGGAACACTCCTACCATCATAGTCTCTTAAAGTGCTACCCTTACTTCAAGGCCAAACCTAAGAGCCACCTCCTTAATGAGGTCCTCCCAGGCCCATTCTGCCAAAGGTTTCCCATTCTCAAATTTCTCATAGAGCTTTGCTTAGAAACTCTCTTTCGAATGTAGTATCTCATTCTCCTTCTGGGCACATGTCTTCCCCACCCCTAACCTCCCCTTTTGGAGGCAATCAGGGTTAAGTGACTTACCCAGGGTCACAAAGGTTTTTGCTTTTTTTTTTAATGAATCCATTTTGTTTTGACACAACAGATATTTTCTCAACCAATACCCATAAAATACCACATAGAGCACAGGCCCTGGAGTCAGGAGGACCTGAGTTCAAATCCTGCCTCAGACACTTAACATGAAACTAGCCATGTGACCTTGGGCAAGTCATTTAACCCCAATTGCCCTACCTTGCCCCCTCCAAAAAGCAAAAAAAAAGGTTAAATGAAAGTGCTGATTGCATGACTGACTCTTAAGGGTATGTGTTGCTTTCTACTTTTGTACTCAACCCAGCATGAACAGAAAGGAAGGATGGGTGCTTTCACTTGGATAGTATGGTACCCATGTAGGCTCTTGTATTTGACCTTTAGTCTTATCACGATTTAACAATGTCTTTATTTATATCATTGTAGTCATCATGTATATGTGTATATATAGTATATATGCATATGTATATATGTACATACATGTGTGTATATGTTTTTGACTTGGCTTCCTTCACTGGCATCATTTCATACATATTTCTCAGTGTTTCCCCATATTCTACATCCCTATCATGCTTTATTGCATGATATTTTTTCCACTACATTCATATAATACAGTTTAACCATTTCTCATTGATTGGACACCTCTCCCCCACCCCCGCAACTTTTCAGTATCACAAAGCTGCTATGAATATTTTTGTGCATAAGAGTCATTTCTTGTCATGAGTCTCCTTAAGGGTCAAATCCAACAGAAGGATCTTTGGGTTAAAATGGGAAGAAACATTTAGCAACATTTCCTGCATAATTCCAAAATGATTTCTCAAACAGTTGATTCAATTCACGGCTTTACGAGCTGTCAATTAGGATGTTTCCCTTCTGACCAAAGATTCATTTTCCAATCTTTTACCTTCTTCACCATTTTGATTGGTGTGAGGTGATACCTTAGAGTTATTTTAATTTGTATTTATCTAACAGTACTTTTGAAAAGGTTTTCCGATGATTGTTGATAGTTTATATTTCTTCTTTTGAAAATTGCTTGGTCTTTGTTGGGGAATGGGTCTTAATATCAGAGCTACAAGGCAATTCCCTATAGATTTTTCTATGTCAGACTTTTCATCATAGATATTTAATGCAAAAACTTTTCCCATTTGTATAATTTCATTCTAATTCTAGGTGTATTGATTTTATCTATGAAAAAGCTTTTTCACTTTAATCAAGAGTGTCTACTTGGTCTTTTATAAAGGATAAAAGCTTTCAAAAATGTTTTACGCTTTTTTAAAAAAATGCTTCCCTATAACCCTTCTTTGTAATAACCAGGTGCCATTAGGCAAAGCAAACTGACACATGGACCATGTCTGACAACTTAGGCTTCATTATACATCCATTGTCTACTACTTTTTACTCAGAGGGGGAGGCATGTCTCCTCAGTCCTCTGGAAAGGAAAAGAAAGCTTACTTTTTATATTTTTGTAAACAAAAGAAATTAGATCATAAAAAAAAGAGGGGAGATGGGATGGGACACAAATCTAATCCTAAAAAAGTTAATTTAGCCAAATAGTGACAAACACAACTCCTCAGCTTTCTATTCTGAGCCTTCTTTACTTAATCCAAATCTTCTCCAAGGAATTCTGGTTGAAGATAACACTTCTGTACCTGGGCCCCAAAATATGCTTGTCCAGAGCTCTGGCCAACAGTGTTCTAGGGTGACCCTAACCTGACAGCAAGCTATATGGCCTCTTTCTTAAAAGTCTTTTTCTCCAACCCCTGAAGTTCTGAATGCTGACTGATTTCCCTGCCCTGGTCAACATTTGCTTATTCTACAAACCCAATCTTCAAGCTGACCCTCCTCTTAGGATGCAAATTATGTTTCTCCATATTTCATTCTAAGTAACTATTGCCTAGACCTGGCCTCAGCTTGCTCACATAACCCTTGACCCTTTCCTAGCATGAATCTCCCTTCCAGTGCTCAGGACCTTTCTGTTCTCCCACAGTTCTTTAATACCACCTACCAGACTCTAGTTTTTATCCTAAGGGCTATTTTCATACTCTGCTTATTAGCAGAGCCAGAAATAATAGACACTCTCTGTACCCAATAAACGTTTCATAATTTTTCTTGACCGAGGTTATTGATTCTGTGCAGGTTGTCCCGATGACTCATGGTCAGCCCTAGGAATGAAAGTAGTCTGTTAGAATCTCATTCTAAAGTTTTATAATATAGCAACTACTTTTTTTTTTTTTAAAGCAATCGGGATTAAGTAACTTGCTCAAGGTTACACAGCCAGTTATTTCTGGGTATGGTGCTAAGTATCTGAGCCTGGGATTCAATCTCCATGTCATCCCGACACTGGAGCCGAGCCAGTGCTCTTACTCGCTGTGCTACCTGGCCGCCCCAGTATAGCAAATATTTTTAATAGACAGTTTTTGAAAATTTTTAAATTTAAAATTAAAATTTAATTTTTAATAGACAGTTTTTAAAAATATAGGCAATATCCACCCATGGTAATATCTCTGTTACCATAACCCTGGATCATTTAACTTGGAGAAAGACCACAGTCAGGGCAAAAGAACATGAACAATACATCTAAGATAGCCTTAGGAGTATAATAGTATTGTGATTTTGACCTAGAAGGAAACTTAATCTAAGGCCCTAATTTTATAAATGAAGAAACTAAGTTGTAAAGAAGTTCAATGACTTACCCAAGGTCTTGCAGGTAGAAGTAGCAGAGATCCATATATCACCCCACACAAGAAAACAGAACCACAGAATATTTGAGCTGGAAGACATCCCAAATCACCTGGGACAACCCTTCACTGAAGGAAGAAGGGAAGAGAAAAGGGAAGGAAGGGAAGATGGAAGAAAGGAAGGAAAGATGGAAAGAAGGAAGAAAAGGAAGGAAGGAGGAAAGAAAGGGAAGAAGAAAGGAAAGGAATGCAGAAAGAGGACAGGAAGGAGGGAGTGAGGGAAGGAAGGAGAGGAAGAAGGGAGGGAGGAAGGAAGAAAGAAAGAGGAGGGAGGAAGGAAAAAAGAAAGAGGAGGGAGGAAGAATTTATTAAGTGCTTACTATGTACAAAGCACTATGCCAAACTCTAGGAATACACATATAAAAATAAGACAGTCCCTGCTCATAGGGAGCTCATATTCTAATGGAAATGTCACATGGGAACAGTTTTGGCTACAAGTCAGATGGAATGGTCTCATAGTCCTTGGGGTGAAGCAGAGAAGCAGATGGCAATGCCTCTTCTTTATGTCATCTCCACTGGGGGGAACAGTCCCATCAGTCACTGATGCTGGATCTGACAATGCCCAGGACTTTGGTGGCAGGAGCTTTCTTTTCTGGGTACCTGCAGGAGCATTCTCTTGGGCTGTACCTCTCCAGAAGCTGCTTCCCAGGATGAAGGGTGGGAACATTGCTGTTCTCAGAGCTGTTGGATTCAGGATGCTGAGCTACATTCATCAGGGTCTGAGGGGACTTGAAGGTCGAGGTGCTGGCAGTGGTCTGGGCTTGCCTGGGACATGCCGCCTCTCACTTCTCCTCTGCCTCAGCTAGGCTGGCTTGCTTGCCCTGTGGGTGGCAGGAGGTGGGGCTGGCTGTCTCCTTCTCCACTGGATGTCTGTGAGGCTTAGGCTAGAAGAAGGACTAGGGATCTGATGCTCCTAAGCCTCTTACACTTATGAGCCCATTGGTGGCAGATGGATGATAATTGTTGTTTGTGGTGATGAGGAAGGTGGGTCTCTTCTCTACAGTGATTTTTCTCCTCGATGATGACTATAGGGGTTGGGCTGGTGCATCGGAAATACTGAGATTCTCCCAGCTCTTGGTCTGGATCGGGATGTTTCCATTAGAGTCTTAGGAGAGATGATGAAGATGATGGTGGTTTGACTTGCCTGGCACATGCCACCTCATGTCGTTCCTTCAGGGTGACTTGCAAACAAGGCTATGAGATCAAGAGAAACCCAAAGGGATTTGACCAAGGTCACATAGCCATCCAAGAATCTTAGAGTTGGGAGGGACCTCAGAGGTTATCTAGTCCATCTCCTATCCAATTTGTTATTGTTCAGTAATTTTCAGTTGTATCCAATTCTCTGTTGACCCCATTTGGGGTTTTCTTGGCAAAGATACTGGAGGAGTTTGCCATTTCCTTCTCCAGCTTGTTGTACAGACAAAGAAACTGAGACAAACAGGGTTAAGTGATTTGCCCAGGGTCACACAGCTAATAAGTATCTGAGGTTGGATTTGAATTCAAGTCTTCCTGACTCCAGGCCCAGGTGCTTTAGCCACTGCCCTGCCTATTTACCCCATCTTCTAGATGACAATCCTTTAAATACTTAAAGGGAGCAATCATGGCATAGTTTGGGGTAGATCCTGTGTCTTCTAATTCCCAAATCTGTTTCTTCCATGTCGTACTTCCTCTCTCAGGATGCAGTAAAATCACAAAGATAAAAATGTCATTTGCCTAGAAGTTTCTAAGTCTAGTGTTTTCATTGCACACAGGAGTGCTGCCTTAACATAGGCTGCAGCATGCCTGGGAATTGCTTGATTCTGTGGCAGCCACCCAGAAAAGTTTATACTTGTAAGGAGAAGGATACTTGGGTCTATCAGCAGACCAAACTATTCTTTTTCTCCCATGTAAAGTTCTCATGAATTAATGAATGTGTTTTTATTTGGTACCTTGTTCAAGGTTCAGAGGAAGAGGAAAAGGGGAAAATGCTCATGGCATGTCTTTGAAACCTATCTTCATCTCTGTCCTCTGGTCTTAGACAAAATAGAGACTCTGGTTGGCCTTTCCTTTTCCTTTTCCCTTTCCTTTCCTTTCCTTTCTTCTTTCCTTTCTTTCCTAAGATATGACATCCAAGGACAAAGTGGCTCTGATGGGAATCCTAGACCAGGTGACACCCTTTTCTTAAGGTTAGGCACATTCCTGGGACTTGGGATCAAATGTAGGTTTTGCCCCTTAATAAAATAACAGAAAGGCACTCTCTGGATCTCTTCCTTTGCCTAACTTTTCCCCACTTATACCTTATCTTGACTCTTCCCAAATCCTATCCTCTGTGGGATGTAAGATCCCTGAAGGCAGGAACTGTGCTATTTTGTATCTTTACAGCACCAGTACTTAGCACATAGTAGGTTTAATCAATGTTTCTTGAATATAGCTGAATGAAACAATTTTGGTTACTTCACATTGCTGGCTGGAAAGCATTAACCATCCTTAATTTTTTTTTTCCATCATGGCAGATTGATTATTCAAGCCTTTACTTCCCACCTCTTTCTTCTGGTTTTCTTTGCATGTATCCAAGGGTGGAAGATTTGAAATTGTTTTCTGATATGATGTCTTGGAATCCGTCTTCAGTAGGTTTTCTTCATTCTGTTACTCAGCTGCCACTTTCTACACCTAATCTCCTTCCCCTTCTCAACCTTAGAGGTCATCTAGGTTAACCCCCTCACTTAAAAATTAGGCAAATGCATCACACAGAATCAAAAGGACTAGCCTAAGGTCACAATGGTTATTCAAACCCAGGTGTCCTGACTTCCAATCCAACACCCTTCCACTACAACAACACTGTGCAGGTAAAATCAACAAGACTTAGCAAGTGATTAGATACAGGGGAAGGGAGGGTGAGTCAAGGATGACTCAAAAGTTGCCAACTTGTATGACAACAAAGATGGTGGCATCTTGGCCAGATATAAAGAAATTTGGAGGGTGGGAGGATTAGAGCGGGTTTAGCTGGGGTGTGGAAGATAATGAAGGTTTTTTTGGGATATGTTGATTTTGAGATGCTAGTTGAAACAATTAACAACTTCAGTAAAGTTGCAGGATATAAAATAAACCCACAGAAATCATCAGCATTTCTATATTTTACCAAGAAAGTCCAGCAGCAAGAGGTAGAAAGAGAAATTCCATTTAAAATAACTGTAGACAATATAAAATACTTAGGAGTCTGCAAAATGTCTAGAAAGACAATCCCAGGAACTATAAAAACACAATTATAAAACATGCACAAAAAATAGATCTAAATAACTGGAGAAATATTAATTGCTCTTGGATAGGCTGAGACAGTGTGATAAAAATGACAAAAAATTAGACACAACTGAAATGAATGAACAACAAAGGGTATGAACAGGCAGGTTTCAGAAACAAAAATCAAAGTTCTACCTATAGTCATATGAAAAAATGCTCTAAATCACTATTGATTAGAGGAATGCACATTAAAACAGCTTTGAGGTACCACCTCACACCTATAAGATTGGCTAATATGACAGAAAAAGAAAATAACAAATGTTGGAGGGGATGTTGAAACATGGGGAGACTATGCAATGTTGGCAGAGTTTTGAACCAATCCAACCATTCCGGAGAGCAACTTGGAACTATGCCCAAAGCATCATAAAATTGTGAGTACCCTTTGATCCAGCAATACCACTACTAGGTCTGTATACCAAAGACTGGGAAAAAAGCAACAACGATAAGAAAAGGACCTATTTGTACAAAAATATTTATATTAACTCTTTTTGTGGTGGCAAAGAATTGGAAATTTAAGAGGATGCCCATCAATTGGGTAATGGCTGAACAAATTGTGGTATATGATTGTGATGGGATGCTATTGTGCTATAAGCAATGAAGGGCAGAATGGGAAAAACCTGGGAAGACTTATATGAACCGATGCAAAGTAAAGTGAACAGAACTAGGAGAACATAGTAAAAGCAACATTGTATGATGATAATCTGTGAATGATTTAGCTATTCTCAGGAATACAGTAATCCTAAACAATTCTGAAAGGTTCATGATAAAAAATGCTTTCCACCTCTAGAGAAAGAACTGATAGAATCTGAATGCAGATCGAAGCATATTATTTAAACTTTTTTTGTCTGTTTTCTTTTGCAACATGGCTAATATGGAAATATGTTTCGCATGACTGCACATGTATAATCTATATCAAATTTGCTTGTCTTCTCAAGAAAAGAGGGAGGGAGGAAGGGAAAGAATTTGAAACTCAAAGAATTTTAGACAACAAATGTTAAATGTTTTTACATGTAATTAAGAAATGTTTAGTTAAATAATAAAAATTGGGGAGGGAGCATCTTTCCATGTTCCATTTTGGTTGGAACGACAAGGTACTTAACTAATTACCTCCAAGCTGGTTGTAATTTGGAGATTGGGTAGGGTCCAGTATGAATGGCAATAAAGCAACTTTATTCCAGTATACTCTTTTCTAAGGGTGTCTTCCCTTCTATTTTCAGAGCCTAGAAGGAGGTTCTTACCGAGGGAGCTTGAAAGACCCCACTGGTTGTCTGAATGAAGGGATGGCTCCTCCCACACCACCTCGGAACCTGGAAGAGGAGCAGAAAGCCAAAGCCCTCAGAGGCAGGATGTAAGTCAATGGGGGGGAAGGGGGCACCGAGAACTGGGAGAGGGAAAGGGAATGTTCCTTCAGCCTATTCAAAAGGAGAGACAAGAAAGATGTCTTCCAAGAGCCAGGATAAGAGACAAGGGAGACTATAGCACAGGGGGAAATGCAACAATTTTTATCTTTATTTTTTTTTGCCTTTTGGAGGGCAATTGGGGTTAAGTAACCCGCCCAAGGTTACACAGCTAGTTTTTTTGTGTGGGTGTTAAGTGTCTGAGGCAGGAACCAAACTCAGGTCCCCCTGACTCCAGGGCCAGCACTTTACTCACTGCGCCACCTAGCCGCCCCAACAAGAGTCTTTTAAATATTATTTCTTACACATTTTTGAAACAATTTATTGATATCTTTTGTTTTTATAGGACAGACATTTCTAAATATATTTTTTGCACTTCTCCCCCTGCCCCAGCAAGCCATTTTAACAATTATTTAAAAAGAGGAGGGAAAAAGGTAGATCAGCAAAACTAACCAACATGTTTAGCTAGTTTAAGAGCATATGTGATGTTTTATACACATTGTCCCCCGCTATTGAAAAGAAGTGAGGAAGATATATTTTTTCCTTCCTTCTCCAGAGCTAGTTTTGGTCATTATAATTACACAGGGTCCAATTTAAAGGCTCCTTTCCATTTGCGTTATTGTGGTCCATGTCTTTATTTTCCTGGTTCTGCTTACTTCACTCAGTTTCAGCTGATAAAAAGGTTGTTTCTCTCAATTCTTTTTTTTATAATTAAGTATTTTTTTTATTAATTTGTTTACTTTTAGTTTACAAGATTCAATTCCACAATTCCTTGAGTTTCACATTCTGTCCCCCTCTCTTCCCTCCCCTCCCCCCCCTGACATGGCAGCATACAGTCAAGTATAGGATCTGTAAATACTTTCACATTAGACATTACTCAGGTTATAAAGACAGATTGTATTAGATGGAATGAAAAATGGTAAAGAGGAAATAAAACCAAACAAGAAAAGGAAAAAGATCAGGTAGTTTGCTTCAATCTGGATACAAACTCAGTTCTTTCTAGTTCTTTCTTTGGATGTAGACATCTCCCTCCATCATGAGTCTTTTGGGATTGACTTATATCACTGCATTGCTGAGAAGAGTCCAGTCTATCAAAGTTGGTCATCACATATATGTTGTGTCTGTAATTGTGTACAAATTTCTCCTGGTTCTACTCTTCTCACTCAGCCTCAATTCGTATAAGCCTCTCTAGGTAAATATGAAGTCCATCTGCTCCTCATTTCTTATAGCACAATAGTATTCCATAACATGCATATACCACAACTTGTTCAGCCATTCCCCAATTGATGGGCACTCCCTTAATTTCCAATTCTTTGCTTACCAAAAAAAAGAGCTGCTATAAATATTTTTGTACACGTGGGTCTATCTCCCACTTCTATGATCTCTTTGGGATGTAACCCTAGAAGTGGTATTGCTGGGTCAAAGGGTATGAAATTATTTATAGTCCTTTGGGCATAATTCCAGATTGCTCTCCAGAAAGGCTGGATCAGTTCACAACTCCACCAGCAATGCATTAGTGTTCCAATTTGCCCACATCCTCTCCAGCATTTGTCATTTTCCTGTTTTGTCATCTTAGCCAATCTGACTGGTGAGCTGTGGTACCTTAGAGTTGTTTTGATTTCAATCGTGATTTAGAGCATTTCTTCATGTGCTTATAGATATCTTTAATTTCTTTCTCTGAAAACTGCCTGTTCATATCCTTTGACCATTTATCAATTGGGGAATGATTTGTATTCTTATAGATTTGACTCAATTCTCCGTATATTTTAGAAATGAGTCCTTTATCAGAGACATAGGTTGTAAAAATTCTGTCCCAATTTCCCACCTCCCTCTTAATCTTGGTTACGTTGGCTTTGTTTGTACAGAAGCTTTTCAATTTAATGTAATCAAAATTATCCATTTTGAATTTTATAATGCTCTCTAATTCTTGTTTAGTCATAAAGTCTTTCCCTCTCCACAGGTCTGACAGGTAAACTATTCCTTGTTTTCCAAGATTGCTTATAGTATTATTTCTCTAAATTCTTCATGTTCATTGTTTCTTATGGCACAAGACTATTCCATTACATTTATGTATCACAGTTAGTTTAGCAGAAATGAACATTTTCAATGCTAAAAACTTCTAATGTACACAGCATATAGGCTTTTGTTTAGTAATAAGTCAAGTTGTGTGTGCTATGGAGAAGGTTCAGAGCCCCTACTGGGCCATATATCCAAAAAAAAATTTTTTTCCAGATCGTACCTAGGGCCACCAAGTATCTTGGTCCAGTTCTGCAGGTATCTTTTATTCCAAATAAAGTTTTCATACAGACTTTCATACTTTTAAACATTGAGAAAGAAAGGAGAAAATAGAGGAGAAGGAGATGAAAGAGGAGGAGGAGAAGATGAAAAGAAAGAGAAGGAAAAGAAAGAGGAGAAGATAGAGGAGGAGGAAGAGGAGGAGAAGATGAAAGAGAAGGGGAGAAGAAAGGGGAAGGAGAAGATGGAGGAGAAGGAAGAGGAGAAGATGAAAGTGGAGAAGGAGAAGAAAGATTAGGAGGAGAAGGAAGAGGAGGAAGAGAAGAAGGAAGAAGGGAAGGAGGTGGTGATGATGATGATGATGATGATGATGATGATGATGATGATGATGACAATGAAATCAAAGATACCTGAAGCCTAAAAATTAAGGACTTTTTAGACTGGATTGGGTCATATGTTTAAATAACAGCCCTTACTGGCAGTGTTACTGCAACCCAGCCCTAGAAATTGTAAGTACGCTTTTCTCTACCCAAAGGAAAAGAGAAGGGAAAAGGAGAAGTCCCAGGAATTATGACCATGGAGTCAAAAAGTCCCCAGGCATGAGACAAAGTCCATGGAGATTCCAGGAAGTGGTTGAGGACTGAAGTGAAAGACCAGTGTGGAAAAGTGAACTGGGTGGGGACCCCCAGTGCAGTGGGCATTGTCCCAACAATGTATAGTAATGCTTCCTCATGCTCTAAGGCTGATAAGCAACTTCTCTTCTCCTCAGCCTCAATTTCCAGCTCATTATATTAGGGCAGGAGTGTCAAACTCAAATAGAAAAATCCCTGTCATATATTGGCTTAGAAAAGCACAAACTATTATCCATGTTGTATTTTTATTTATTTTCTTCAACATTTCCCAATTACATCTTAACCTGGTTTGGACTGCCCTCTGGGGTCACATTTAACACCTCTGGATTAAGGAATCTTTTTCCCATGGGAACAAGCCATGGATCCAATCTAATAACTCACATCATTGGTAGAAGACTACAGGAATAAAGCTCTCACAGCTTACTCTGCACGAGGGTTTGTGGGACTCACCATGGGCAAAAGAAAGAAAAATTGCTAGTCACATATCTGACACCACCCGAGTGGGATCTTGTCTAGTAAGAGAGAAGGATGTTCATGACACTGTTCACAAGTATACCCCTTAGGGCTTTGCGTGATAGCTGTGCTCCCAAAAAGTTGTATAGAAGTTGAGTTTTATAAGTAAAGTTTTGGTTTAAATGAAGTAGGGGAGCTTTCTATAACCTAGCAGTCAAACCTTTTGTACTGTGAATAATCCCCTCCAACTTTCCTAGGTTTTGTCATTTTAAATTTACTTGGCTTTCTCAAAGTGTAGGTCACCTTGGCCAAGTTTCCTCATTTCCCTAGGCCTCAATTTTCTCATCTGTAACCCCCTCTAGCTCTAGAAATACGGTACTAGGTACATTTAGTAACACAGGTTCTCATTGTATCTTCTTCATTTCTCCCCCATACCACTCCTACCTCCTCCTGAGTGTTTCTCAAGGCCACATAGATGAGGAAGAGGCAAACTTAGATGTATATTTGGGCCTCAGTGAAGCGAGAAGTGAAACATCTTAAGCCTGCAGCATTTGGGGGCACTTTGGGCCACCCTGAGGTGGCTTGGTACACTTAGCAAAGGCAGTCACAGTCCTTAGGAACATGGGCCTATTGAGGGGGAAGGGCTCTTGAGAGGTTATCCAAGTAATTGCCTGGAATCCTGGCAAAGCTTTTTATTCCAAACCTATGGGCATATCTTGATTATCCATCTGCCTTCCTCTCAGGGCTTCCTCCTCCTCCTCCTCCTCCTCCTCGTCCTCCTCCTCCCAAAAGAGAACTCATCTGATTTCTTATTTCCGCACACCTTGCTGACTTGGAGTTCTTTCTTTTATTTATCCTAAATATATCCTGCAGCAATTTAACACTAATTGGTCTTGCTCCACCTCCTGTGGAGATAAAGCCATGTTCACTAATTTCTTTTATAGAACAACCTCAAGGCAGATCAACTGGATATGAAGCTGTAACAGTACAACAGGATAGGATTAGACAGTCTGCTAGGTAATAGTGGCATGTGGGAAATAAGGTACTGGACATGATCCAGGGGATGAAGATGGCATTAGGTTAAAGGGCAGCTAGGTGGTGCAGTGAATAGAGCATTGAATCTGAAGTCAGGAGGACTTGAGTTCAAATGTGATCTCTTACAATTAGTGACTGTGTAATCCTGGGCAAGTCACTTAACTGCTGTCTGCCTCAGTTTCCCCATCTGTAGAATGGGGCAATAATAGCACCTAATTCCTAGAGTTGTTCAAATGATAATCAAGTGAAATAATAATTGTAAAAGACTTAGCATAGTGCCCAGTACCTAGCAAGCACACTATAACTGTTAGTTGTTATTATTATTAAATCTGACCTCAGACACTTCTAAGCTGTGTGACCCTGGGCAAGTCACTTAACCTCTGAATTCTTCAGTTTCTTCATCTGTAAAATGAGGATAATAATAGAACCTATCTGTCAAATGAGGCCTGATTCCAGGCCCAGCACTATCTCCTGCACCACCTAGTCCAGTTTGGTTGGTGTGTAAACTCAATGCAAGATAAGGCAGGGTGATACCAAATTAAGGAAAGCCTTGGATGTCAGGTGAAGAACTTTGAACTTCACTTAATTGGCCATAGAGAGCCACCAAAGATTTTTCTAGTCAAGGAGTGGTATGATCCACGTCTAAGACAGGCTAGTTTGGCAGTGGTGTGAAGGCTTTTTGGTGGGGTAGAGAGCATAGGAAACCTCTTAGTAAGGTAAGTGGTTCCAGCTGGTGGTTGTGACAGTGTGTGTCAGGATAGCAGCAGAGGAAAGAGAGAACAGATCCAAACGTTTGCTGAAGTAGAATCAGTAGGACTCAATAGCCACTTGAATGTGAGATATTGGAGAGAATGCCAAGAGAACCAAGGTTTTATACATAGGAGATAGAGAATGGTGGTACCACTGGTGAAAATAATGAATTCATGGCAAAAAAAAAAAGAGAGAGAGAGAGAGAGTAGGTTTAGGAGTATAAATATTCAACTGAGAACCAATACATGAAGACCATGGTACAGAGGAAAGAGCCTTGGTTCTGGAATCTGAGGCAACATCTCTCTCTTGTCTCTGATGCTGTGACAAGTACATGCTTGGACAAAGTCAGCATCTCTAGGCCTTTTCTCATCTGCAAGATGCAAGGGTTGGGCTAAATAGAGTATTTTTGAAGGGTTGTGCTGAGGCCCCTTCCTCCTCTAAGATCCTATGCACTTGATTTTGGAGACGTTAACTTGGAGGTTCCAATGGGATATCCGGGCAGAGTCTGATTTGTTGTTGGGGGAGATTTAGGTCAAGAGAAGCTGGGGCTGGAGATTATCGATTCAGAGATGGTAGCTGATGCTGTCCACGTAGAGAAGAGAATGCTAGTAAGGACTTTAACTGGTCTGGATCATGGGAAAGGAGGTTTCCTGAGAGATAATGACATTCAAGAATAGCTGGTCATGGGGCAGCTAGGTAGCACAGCGGATAGAGCACTGACCCTGGGGCCAGGAGAACCTGAGTTCAAATTTGGCCTCAGACCCTTGACACTAGCTGTCATTTAACCCTGATAGCCTCACCAAAAAAAAAAATAGTTGGTCATTAAGGACAGAGCCTGGGAGGAACAAGCCTGACCTCCAGCTGGACCAATTTGGACAATGCAAACACAATAGCCTCCACTGCTCAAATGGCCCTTATGTCTCAGACCAGACTCTGGGGAGACAGAACTTACCATCTGTAGAATTCATTTGCTGCTTAATCAGGAATTGCCTTGTGGCGTTTCTTTTTCTTAATCTTAAATACCAAAGATTTAATTGGAATTTTGCTTTTCAGCATTTTCATCTTATCATCCCAGCTGGATTATAAACACAGCTACTTGCCTGTAGGAGATGCCTTGATAAATGCTTATTGACTTGATTTGAATGAAATCTCCCTTGGAGAACTGAAAGAATAACATAGGGAACCTATCTGTTAGGGAATAGCCCAGGGTAGACTTTCCTGGAGGCTGAGACTGACCCTATGGGGGCCTCCTGGCTCAAAATGTCCCCTCTGGTTTTTCTGCAGGAGGACTTGTTCCCACTTTCTTTTTGTTTTTTCCTTTTTTTTTTTTGGAAGGCAATTGGGGTTAAGTGACATACCCAAGGTCACATGGCTAGTATTTGTGTTAAGTGTCTGAGGCCGGATTTGAACTGGGGTCCTCTTGACTCCAGGGCCAGTGCTGTATTCACTGTGCCACCTAGCCACCCCCCCCACACACACACACACACACTTTCTAATAAACAGTAACCACTCTAAGTCCATACTAGGACTTCTCTTCCTCTAGAATTATATTTAGATGCGTTCATCCTTGTCATTTCCCTTCTGTGGCCTGAAGCATAGTCATCCTCTCTGGAGAGGAGGAGGAGGAGGAGGATGGAAGTATTCCTTACACTGATAAAGAAACTCCTCTTCTCTCTTTGCCTTGTGGTCTCAGGCCTTGGCTAGTAGTAGCCTCAGATATCTAGAACAGGAAGGAACCTTAGATACCACATAACTAAGTCCCTCAGGAATGAGGACACTGAAGACCAGGGAGGCTGTAACGTGCCTGAAGTCATACAGATAATAAGGGTCAGAGGTGGGATTTGAATTCAATACTTATGACTCAGAATCATTGTTTCTTCTACCATGTCATGCTCCCATAATTCTATGATACTATACCACTGGCTCTCATAATTCTGCTCTGTTTTGCAGAGCAAATATTTCAGGTGAATTTGCTTCCTAGAACCTGACCTCTGACAGGTCAGAGCTTTGATTTTTCTCTGTCTTTTCATTAGATTCAACAATGCAGTTGTCCAACTCCAAGCTTAGCCAGCAAGGATGGGGTTTAAGGCTCAAGAAAACCACATAGTTCCCCCCCCCACCTGCAGTCAGTCCTCCTTAATTCTTCACTGGTTGCCTGGAAAGAAGAGATATAGAAAACAAAGGAATATGGCCTAGGTCCCAAGGCTTTAGAACAACCTAAGAGTCAGTTTGAATAATCCTCTGAGAAGAAATCATCCATGTGGGATAAAAAGCCAATGTCCTATGGGCCTGTTACTGCTGCTGTTCCCCAGTGGTCTGATTACATCATTTAAATCCAGGGGTACATAATATTTACAATGGGAAGGATCCTGGGGGAGACAATTCCCTTTCTGCAATGGATCTCAATTCTGGATCTTCTGAGGGTTTCCTGGCAAGCTCCATAGATAACCTCCTTACTCTGGCTGCCTTTTTTTTTTTTTAACTTCATTTAGTGTCATTGAGCTTAATGGTCTTCTAAATATAGTTATCAAACAGGTCCTTTCCTTAGCACCTGTCTGGATAACCAAAGAATGGGGATGAAAACAGAGGTGGCCATTCTGATCATAAAATGGCAGAGCTAGAAGGGGCTTTAGAGATCATTCAGGTTAACCCTTCATTTCATAAATGAAAAGATTGAGATTCAGAGAGGAAATGGTAAGCTTGGGCTCGGTGGTCCAGCCTTGTGGCATTTAAGACTTGGCTTTTTCCAAAGAGGTTGCTTTGTATAAAATCTCTGCTGCAGAGAAACATCTGGGTAGAATTCAATTATTAAACATTTACTATATGGCGGGAATTTTGCTAAACTCTGAGGATACCAAGTAAAACAAAAATATAATCCCTGCCCTCAAGGAGCTTACATTCTAATGGACAGAGTGGGCGGGTTTGACCTGAGTCTTGTAGGGACTCAAACTAAGAGGCAGAGGCTGACGGGGTTATTGTTTTCAGTCATGTGTCCCCATTTGGGCTTTTCTTGGCAGAGATACTGGAGTGGCTTGCCATTTCCTTCTCTAGGTCATTTTACAAATGAGGAAACTGAGGCAAACAGGCTTAAGTGACTTGCCCAGGGTCACACACAGCTAGCTAGTAAGTGTCTGAGGCTGAATCTGAACTCAGGGAGATGAGCCTTCCTGACTCCAGGCCCAGCACTATGTCGCCACCTAGCTGCCCTGGCTGAGGGGTGGGCAGCCCTTTGACTGAATCCAAACTTTACAGAACAAATTCTCTTAATAAAAGGATTTGTTCTATAAAATTTGGATTCAGTCAAAAGGCCGCCCCCAAGGACCTAGAAAGCCACATGTGGCCTCAAGACTACAGGTTTCCCAGTCACTGAGGGTAGGAGATGGAGTGTTTGTGTTTAAAAAATTCCAAAGCTGCTGGAACATAGACTACATCAAGCAGATTAAGGTATAAAAGACTGGAAAGGGAGAGACTAGGTTATAAAGAACTTTAAATTTCAAAGAAAGTCCTTTATATTTGAACCCGAAGGTAACATGGAACCACTGGAGTTCATTAAGCAAAAGGGTGAGGAAGGTGACAGATGTGGTCAGATAAGCAAATATAAAAAATGCCAAACAGTAATGGAAGGGAGAGGGGTAGGAACCAGCCAGAGGGGAAATTGGGAAAGGTCTAGTGTCAGGAGTGGCATCTGAACGGGACCTTAAAAAGGGATCCAAGAGGGGAGTGAGAAAGATCAATTCATGGCACGGGAGGCAGAAAGGCAGAATCAGGAGAGCCGGGTCCAGATCTCAGCCATGCGCTTCCTAGCTGCTCACTGATGAGTTGTATGTAGCCTTTCTTGGCATGTCATTTCATCTCTATGGACCTATTTCCCCATCCAAAAAAGAAGGCATTGGATTGACTGGTTTCTGAGATGCCGTCTAGCTCTAAAGTCTGGATTCTGTGGGTCTAGAGAAGGTCTACATGTGCTATAACGAAAAAAAAAAATAATCCAAGGTTGGGAAACAGAAACCAAAAGTTCTCTTCCCACCTTGGTAAAATCATCAGCCCTACCGAGACCCCTTTTTTCCCACTTTCATCATGGAAAATGTCCTGGGGAATGTGAAAGTATAGTAGACCTCTGTCTTTCCCCAATCCTTTGTATACTGTGTAAAGAGAATTTTCCATTTTATCAATATAGGTCAAAGGTAATAATAATCCTGTGAATTTTAATAAGGAAGTTAAATAAGGAAAAAGCTTCTATTGTGAACGCTAACAACATTCTTGTTTTCCCTTTCAGGTTTGTCCTGAATGAGCTGGTCCAGACAGAGAAAGACTATGTTAAGGACCTGGGGATTGTGGTAGAGGTGAGTAGAGAAGCACAATTTGGTGCACTGGATCCCTGTGCATGAGCAGAAATGTAGTTTAGATTTGCATTAGAAGCAAATAAATAGAGTATATTAATTAGCAAGTTCATGCATTAAACCTTTGGACTTTTTGTTTCCTCTTGATTGGCTCATTGGGATATGGGTCTGTATTTATGATGTTTGAGGAATATGTAAGAAGTCATCTTTGTTGGAGAAAAAGGCCTTTCTTTGCTTCTGATGTTTAATGAGTCCAACCGTTAGCTTCCCTTTTGGAGTTGGGGAGGGCCATTTGCTCTTCTGAGAGAGAGCTATGACAATCCATTGAGCCTGGGGAGGGCACCTAGTGTCTATGGACATTAGAAAAATGGGAATAATTTAAGTATTGGGCAAGGGAAAGAAAGCAAAGAGGGAGTAGTATAGTATTAGACAGCTATGATATTCAGGATGGTTAGAATTAGGAAAGAAAGAAAAAATATCTATTAAGTGCTTACTGTATGCCTGGCACTATGCCGAGCACTTTAAAGATCGCATCTCTTGTCATTCTCGCGTCAACTCAGGGAGATGGGTACTATTGGGATCCTCATTTTATAGTTAATGAAATCGAGGCAGACAGAGGTTAAATAATTTGCTGAGGGTCATAAGTGTCTGAGACCAGATTCGAACTCAGGTCTTCCTGATTCCAGGCCCATCATGCTATGTCTACTGTGCCATCTCAGTGCCTCCAATTAGAGATTAGGTGGTCAGCTACCCGAAATCCTAAGGTGAGGAAGAAGAGATCTAGTGCCCAGCACTGGGGACTAACACCCTGCATCCTGAACCTGAGAGATGTGTCATTCTTTTCTGAGAAGCAGGAAAGCAACTTGCACTTTTCAATGTATTGTGCATAAGACCCCCATCGACAGAGCCTATCCGAATCCATTCATTCTTCCAACTAACATTTTGTCAACACCAACTGTCGATGGTGTGGTGAGGGAAGACCATCTTGAACTTGCCAAGAGGTCATTGTAGCAGCCAAGATCACCTTTTTTGTCTGTCCTTTATATTTATTTATCTGTGTATATGTTGATTCCCCTCCCCCCAGTAGAATGTAAGCTCCCTGAGGGCAAGAACCCTTTCATTTTTGTGTTTGTGATCTATATACCTAGAATAGGTCTTGGCACATAGTGGTTTAAGAACTGTCAACAATACCAATCCCCATTGAAAGTGATCGGCCAAATTGGGTTGATCTCAGCAAATTACATCAACTGGCCCTCTGTGCCTGTAGGCCCCACAGCTTTGGGATTTAAAGGCATGATGACTATATTCTACTCTAGAGGGTAACGGACTGGGTAGTTGAGACAGAGTGCTGTTTATAACTTGGATGTTAGGGGTGTCATCTAAATTAAGCTTGAAAAGTGACAGTCCATAGTCGGTTTTTTTTTGCATTGTTATTTAGGCTTCACATTCCTCCCTCTTCTCCCCTGTACCCTAGTGTGAAATCCATACTCTGTTTCATATGCTTTTCCTGTAACTTGGGTATATACATTAACCCAGAGTATGATCAACCTGACTTTTTTTTTCCTTATTAAAAATGTAGGCTTTGATTGAAACAGGGTAGGAGTCAGCACCACCAGAGCAGAACCTTCTGCCTCCTGCCTCTGAGCTCTGAAGGTGAAATAGAATAGCTCAGATCCTAGAAGAGTCACACAAACCTCTTTGTGCCTCAGTCTTCTTATCTACCAAATGGGACTATTATCCCCTGCCCAATCCATTTCACAGTGCTATTAGCAGGCTGAAATGAGAGGATGGAAATGTGAAATACTTCACCTATTTAAAAGTAGTAATCTGAGATAAACTATGACCTAAAAGGAAGAGAAAAACATAAATAGACAAAAAGTGGTGCAGTGGATAGAAGGAATGGACCTGGAGTCAGAAAGATCTGAGTTCAAATCCAGCCTCAGATACTTACTAGCTGTGTGAACCTGGGCAAGTCACTTAACCTCTGTCTGCCTCAGTTTCCTGAAACACATCATTGAGAATAATCATAGCTAGTACCTGTCTTCCAGGGTTGTTGTCAGTATCAAATGATATAACGATTGTAAAGCACTTGGACAGTGCCTGATGCATTGTCATACCTGATAAATGTGCCATTTATCTAATTTTAAAATTAATGCTTCTCAAGTGCTATTTAAGTTAATTTAAAAAAATAAACCTTCTTAAGCATTCTTTAATTTAAATTTATCTATTTAAAACTTGCGAACTTCTTGACAGGAATTGGTTTTTTGTGTTTATTTGTCGCAATATGGATACTTAATAAATGCTTATGGAGCTGGACAGAGATGGGGGAAGAACAAAGTGCCTGCCTTTTCCTTCTGGCCCTGAGATGGCCACGGAGGGAGAGGTTCAGGGCTAGAGAGAAAAGGGCTTTCTTGCAGCAATCTCTCTCATGTTCCACCTGAGTAGACTTCTTAGAGCCTTCTCCACATTAGGGGGGGGCCGAGGGGTCCGGGCGAGTCTGAGCTTGAGCAGGTGCTGTGGGGTGGCCGTAGGCACAGTACACAAAGGCTGGTTTGCGGCTCTCTCTGAGAATACTCTGTTGACTTTGGCATTGCAGGGATTCATGAAGAGAATAGAAGAAAAGGGAGTCCCTGAAGACATGCGAGGGAAAGACAAGATCGTGTTTGGCAATATTCATCAGATTTATGACTGGCATAAAGAGTAAGTATGAGACCAAAGCCCTGAGCAGTCGGGGCTCCGAAATCCTCCTCTTAATGCTAAGATAAAAGTGGTTGGGAAAGAGTGATTCCCTCCCACCTCTAGACACACACACACTCACACACATGCACACGCACACATACACACGCACATGCACACTCACACACATGCACACACACATACACCTCACAAAGCATGCCCCTTCTTGTGGTTTATACAAACAAGGATGGACATCACACCCAGTCTCAGTGAAGTAATGTGGGGTTTGGGGAGATTACTGGGAGTGATGTCTTTGTCATTAGGGAAATAAATAGTTCTGAATGATAGTCTGAATTCTTCTCCTCTTCTTCCTTTTAGTTTTTTCCTGGCTGAACTGGAAAAATGTATTCAAGAACAAGACCGATTGGCACAGCTTTTTATTAAGCATGTGAGTGTCCCTCCGGGTAGCCTTTCTCTTTTTTTCTCTTCCCTCAAGTTATGGCATTTTAGAGAAAGACCTATAGTCAGAGTCTTAGATTTAGAATGAGAGAGGAGACCTTACAGGTCATCTCATCTCACCTCTTCATTACATAGAGGAAACGGAGGCCTAGAGGAGGTAAGTGACTTGCCTAAGGTCTCACAGGTTTACTCTCTGTCTCTCACCACATTTACTTTCACATCTAGTTAAAAGGGCTGACTTAACAGTAAGCTTCCCCAAAGATGGCTGCCCCCCCCAGAACCCCAGATGTCACAATAATTATTCCTTCTGCCTTTTTCAGGAGCGGAAATTGCACATCTACGTGTGGTACTGTCAGAATAAACCACGGTCAGAGTACATAGTCGCAGAATATGACGCCTACTTTGAAGTAAGCCACCAGGCAGGCTCGGTGGGAGAAGTCAGAAGCCAAGGGGCCAAGGGGTGGGGTTCTTGATGCATATTTATGGGGCGCCTGTAGGTCATACCATTCATTGTCATCCATCAATGTGCAGGCCCCCACTATTGTGTGTAAGAGATGGAAGGTGCCTCAGATATCATTTGGTCCAGCCTCTTTATTTGATAGATGAGGAAAGTGGGCCCCTTGCCTTTACACACACACACACACACACACACACACACACACACACGCACACGCACACGCACACACACACGCACACACACACACGCACACGCACACACACACACGTACACACACACGCACGCACACGCACACACACACGCATAGTTAAGCAAAACAAGCTAGCAGAGTGAGCCCATCTGACATGCATAGCCCCCCACCCCTCCCAGAAAAGACAATTCCGTAACCAATCTGCCTTTTATAGGAGCTATGGTAATTCCTCCTGTGATGACAGGCCACTTGGGTTTTGTCCCATTACTCTTTAGTATCTCTTTGACTTTTTGGGGTTCCCTTCTCCTCTTTCCTGGCCCTAGAAACTCTTGGCTGCATTCACATCTTCCAATCCCCCCCTCATACTTCTTCATGTTACTCTGTTAAACTGTGGTGATCCCAGGGCCTCAGGGACCATACGGGAGAGGAAGAATGATCTCACAGGAGGAGCCGTCAGCTGTGCTTGGGGAGACCTGAGCTGGGCTTCCAGCTTTATCCTTTGTAGCCTCGTAAGATTTTTGGCTCACTGAGTGATTCCGGGAAAGTCCTTTTGTTCACTTGTCTGGCTGCCTGTGAACAATGGGGAGAATAATCTCCTGTCCTTCTCAGGCTGTGAGAGTTAATGTGCAGATGTGAGAGAAGAAAGCTCACAGTGAAAGCACTGTAGAGACAGTGGAAGGAGGAGGAGGCATGAGGGAGCTGGTACCTTTCCACAGGGAGGCACCAGCCAATGCATTTATTAAATGCCTACCGTATATCAGTCGCTGTGCTAAGTACTGGGAATGCAAAGGCCAGAGTGAAATAATCCCTGCCCTCAAGGAGCTTATATTCTATTGATGGAGACAACTTGAATATAAACATACATATAGTCATAGGCAGACATGAATACATGTGTATTCATGCACATATGTGCATTCATATTTTATATGCACTTTTATGTGTACATAGTTGCACTGCATGTGTACACATTTTGTGTGCATGTCTACATGTATGTATGTATGGATGGATTTTTTGCTGTATACATATATTTATGTATGTATGTCTGTGTATGGGTATATGCATGTGTGTTGTGCTGTGTTCATATATGTGCATGTGTGTAGTATTGCTCTCCTACCCTTTATGCCAGTCATAAAGCTGATGAATATTGCCAGACGTGATCTTGTCTTTTCCCTGTGTATCTTCAGAGACTCCCTTTCTTCTCTTCTCCTCATGAATTCCGGCAGCACCAAGTGTGCATGGACATACACTCACACGCATGCATGACAGCCTGTATGAATACACATAAAGTAGCTATGAAGTAATGGGGCAGGGAGGGGGCACTCACCATGAGGGGAGTTCTTTTAGGTGGGGTGTTACTGAACAACGCATGCGTCCTGGGCATGGGGGATAATGTACACAAAGGCAGTAGGATTCTGGGTAGCTGGCCATCAGCGTCCCTAATTAGGTGGCTGGTGGCACGGGGGAACGGCGTGATGGACCTGGGATCAGACTGAAGATGGAACATTGTGCATAAGGAACAGCCAGACAGGCAGTTTGGCCAAACAGTGGCACTGTGTATGAAGGGGGGTGATGTATAAAATGCACCGAAAGGGTGCTAAGGGCTTTCTGCTGTGACTCAGTGGTGGCTCCCAGCACCCACCCGATAAATAGCTGGTATGTGATGCCAGGGGAGAGGAGGGCGTTCTTTAGTAAATGTTTATGAATTGAAACAAAAGCCTTGGAGCATTTCTGAGGGACGGCTGCCTCGGTCACCCTGTCCCCCAGAACGCGGCTCTTTGGGCAATGACTCTTTCTAATGGAATTATCTTGTTTTTCAGGAGGTGAAACAAGAAATCAGCCAGAGGCTGACACTCAGTGACTTCCTCATCAAGCCCATTCAGAGAATAACCAAGTACCAGCTGCTGCTCAAGGTGAGTGGAATAAGGCACACCTCAGGTCAGATCTGGGACAGATAGTGTTCATGCAGGGTCAGCCACTGAGGGCTAACAGAGGTTCAACATAGGTGATCTAGACTGTGTGGTCTGGTTCTGTGCAGGTCACATGTATGGGGAGAAGGGAGGAGAAAAGGGAAGAGTTGGAGAGAAGGGAGAGGGTATGAGCTAGACCTGTGATTTCATTGGTATCTGGGACTCATGAGTGAGGAAACATCTTCACCAATGCAGATCGGCACTTCCTCTGCAGCTTATAGTCTGCAAAAACTTCATAGGATAGAGAGAGGTTAGGTTACCTGGATAAGGTCACATAGTCAGTTATGTATCAGAAGTGGGACTTGAATCCAGATCTTTTTTACTTCAAAGTATATCCCCTTTCCAATATACTATGCTGTATCTCTCTCTCTCTCTCTGTGTCTCTTACACATACACATATGCACACACACACACACATATATACAGTGTGTATTGGTATATATACACATGTATGTACATATAAACGTGTATATAAACGTGAATGAACATTATTAGTAATCGTATCCAATTATACATGACCGAACATTATTTGCTTATATTTACATTGCCTGAGAGCAGACAGAATGATTGTTGTCAATACTGGTTAAGGTGGTGATTTAAAGAAATAATTTATTTTTCTTTTAACTTTAAAAAAGAAAAAAAAAGGGCAGCTAGGTGGTGCAGTGAGTAAAGCGCTGGCCCCAGAGTCAAGAGGACCCAAGTTCGGTTCCAGCCTCAGACACTTAAGACCCACACAAAAAAACTAGCCGTGTAACCTGGGGCAAGTTACTTAACCCCAATTGCCCTCCAAAAGGCAAAAGAAAAAAAAAAAGGAAAAAAATTAGCTTTACTAAACTATAACAATAAATACTTTAAAACTAATCTCTATATATCTATTAACAGTTTATTAGTCATTCTATTCATCCAGTCACTTATATCTATACAGATATCTAGTTAGTATGTATATATATACAAATGCATACATACATATACATATATAATGGTATATCTCTATTCTATATCTATACACACACATACCCTCCTTCTGGGTCTTTTTTCTCCACATCACATTATTCTAAAATTCTACTTCCTATGTCTATCATTTTTAAATTAATTTTTAACTTAAACACGTAAAGACAAAAAAAGTAACATTTCCAATATACACAGCACAGTACACTCTAAAGCCATGACTTTACCTTACATTTCACATTGTTTACTTTTTTTGGAAAAATGATATGTCCTATACTTTGTTTTAAAGACAATGTTTTCTAAATTCTCTGCTGCTCACTTTTTATATATTTTTCCCTCCCTCTGTACCCTACCCTAGAGATGGCTACCATTAAATATGTGTGTGTGTCTGTGTGTGTGTGTGTGTGTGTGTGTGTGTGGAACCATACTATACATACTTCAGTTGTCTTGACGTTAGTCTTTTCCACGGCTGATTTCACTCCTGGGCCATGCTAGAAGCACTTGCCACCTTTGCCTGGAATGCAGACGTCTGGGGTGATTTGACTGGCTGCCAGTTACAGGGGGTCTCCTGCATCTTTCACTAACTGACTTCACCCCTTCCTTCTCCTATTCTCTGCTTTCCCCACATTCTCTTTAGGACTTCCTAAGGTACAGCGAGAAGGCTGGTCTGGAGTGTGCAGACATTGAGGTGAGTTTCCTGCACAAATGGGTTGGGTGGATAACTATTAAGGAGGACAAAGTAAAGCAAAATTTTCTCATGCAACCCAATGGCTTCAGTCCAAACTCTACCTCCCAGCCCAGAGAATTAAGAGGAACTTTGAAGTGGCAACTATGCCAGAATAAGGATTAATTCATATTGAACAAGTATGGACACGAACATAGGTCTATTAACTATTGACCATTGATAGGAAGCTGGAATGACTATTAATGTAGAGTATTGGTTTTAGAAGATAAAAATGATCATAGGAAGCACCTGCCCAGGATTTTCTCTCAATGCTTCTGCATGTTTAACGAGGACACGTTGGCGTCAGTTTTCAGAGGTCAGGAATATCTTATCTTAGGAATGTAGAAGTATCTTAGGGGTAGTCTCCATATTGTCTTCTCTAACCCATTTCCTGCCAAACATTGATGAGTGGGGCTGTCATGTGGAAGAAAAATTAGGCTTGTTCTGCTCTGTCCCAGAGGGCAGAGTTAGAATCAATGGATAGATGTTGTGGAGAGAATAGATTGCAGTTCTGAACAAAGAAAAACTGGCTAATGGTTAAAACTGTCCAAGAGTAGAATGAATTGCCTCAAGTGGTTGTGAATTTCCCATTGCTGAAGGCCTTTAACGGAGGCTACAGACAAAATTTGTTGAGGGATTTGCAGAGATTCAATGACCCTTCTTTTCAGAGATCCCTCTAATGTCCAAGTGAAAAAGGGTACTCCTGACATGTGGCTTCAATTCCTCTGTAGCTTTTCCCTTTCCTGTGGGCCTTCAGTTTCATTTCTGGAAATGAAAAGATATGCCTGCTGAAGACATGAGACTATGCTCTTAGCAAACACCTGAATATCATGATATCAGGTGGATCCATTTTAGCTAAAGATTTCTAATCTTTTTTTTAGCCCCAAGGGTCACCAGCCAGGCTGAGTAATGACTGTGGGAAGGAAGAAGAGATGGAGAGCTAAAGGAAAGGAATGGGAGAGTCAGAGGAAATGGGACCCCTCAAATGCCACCCCCCCATAGTTACCTTTAGTGCTGTGGGATGTCTACCCTGACTTAAATCAAAGGATTCCATACCTCTTTGAAGTTTTTTGCTTTTTAATTTTTTATTTATTTTATTCTGAATGTAAAAAAAAATAAACAAGCATTTTTATTATATAGAAGAATAAGAGAAAAAAGAAAAACTCTGAAGTTTATCAGGAGACCCATACCCAGCCTCACTCACCTCCCAGGTGAGGGAGGTGATAGCAGAAGACTGGACCCTTGTCTTCCATCAGAAACAGCATTTCCCATGAGCCTCCTGGGCTGACGTTGCCTTCCTGCCCCTCTCTTCCAGAAAGCAGTGGAGTTAATGTGCCTTGTTCCAAAACGCTGCAATGACATGATGAACCTGGGACGTCTGCAGGGCTTTGAGGTGAGCAGCCAAGAATGTTTCTAAGTCTTCTTTCTTTTGTGAGAGGGATGGAATGGGGAGGGAAGGCAGCCAGGCAGCAAAGACCTCCAAGTTGAAGCCTTTCCCTTCTGAGCACTTTCCTCTATGCCTCCTTTCTATGAAGTATCTTCAACTGAAGATTTCAACAGGTACTTCTCTGTTCATCTCTCATCCTTCCCACTGTTCCTTGGTCTCAAGGAGCTTAAAGTTTTATTCATTTAACATCCCAAAAAAGCCTTTCATTTCCTTCTTCCTGAATCCCAGGACAGTTTTCTAAACTATGGTCTAAGTCTCTAAGAGGCTCACAGAGACAAGAAATGCCAGATTTTAAAAAGCTACTTCAAGAAAACAATACAAGTATAAGAAGATATGGTATCAAGGCAGCTTCCTCTCTACTCCCTCCTTTTTCTTAGACTGACAAATGCAGGAATGCAGAGAGAGCAGAGTTATGGGTTGTCCAACAGATTTTAGTTGATACCCAAAAGAATAACCATACATCGACCATTTTTACCCTTTTAAGGGATCTTTTAGGGGCACAAGGTCCATTAGTATGGGTACATCTAACACTGATACACATCCCAGCCCCTCTGCAACTTAATAAATGGCCTTCACCAGGTGAGTAACTATTTTGGCCACAGTAACTGGTGGAAAATATTGGGGCAATGATCACCTATGAACTTGGCTAGATTGGTCCTCAAGTGACCAACCCAGAACCTGACAACAGACATATATTCCAAGTTTTTTCAGCTAGCCTGATCTTGCCAAAGGTTGGGCTCTGCCTCTGAGTATCCAGGATCATCGTCATACCACAATAAGGTATTAGAGTAGAGATTTGGTCAAAGTTCAAATAATAAATTTGTCTATATAATGAGTAGGTCAGTCTTATTCAAGCAATCCAACCACATAGATAAAGCCTAAGAACACTAAAATGTTGATTTCTGTGTTACAGGCAGTGTGTGTTCACATGCATATTGGTGGTACAGCAGGGTGCTTAGCTATAAGCTCCCAAGATTTATGATATAGTAACTATGGAGAACTTTTAAAAATTTAAATTTTAAAAATAATTTTTTTTAAGTCAATAAGTTTGAGGCGTCCAAGTGGTGCAGTGAATAGAGCACCAGCCCTGGAGTCAGGAGGACATGGGTTCAAATCCAGCCTCAGACACTTAACACAAAAAAAAATAGCCATGTGACCTTGGGCAAGTCACTTAACCCCAATTACCCTCCAAAAAAGCAAAAAAGAAAGTCAATGAGGTTTTTCCTACTTAAAAACTAGCAGTTAATAGTTAACTAAACCGGGGGCGGCTAGGTGGCGCAGTGACTAGAGCACCGGCCTGGAGTCAGGAGGACCTGAGTTTGGATCCGGCTTCAGATACAACACAACACACACACACACACACACACACACACAAACTAGCCGTGGGACTTTGGGCAAGTTACTTAACCCCAACTGCCCTCCAAAAAGCAAAAAAAAAAAAACCTGCACTTTGTAAAAAACAAAAAAACAAAAATCCAAAAATAGTTAACTAAATGTTCATGAGTCAAGCAATTAATGAGCATTTATTAAGCACCTTCACTGTGCTACACTGGGGCAGCCAGGTGGTACCATAGTGCACAGAGGGTTGGGCCTGGAGTCAGGAAAACTCATCTTTCTAAGTTCAAATCTGGCCTCAGATGCTCAATAACTGTGTGACCCTGTTTGCCTCAGTTTCCTTATCCATAAAATGAACTGGAGAAGGAAATAGCAGACCATTCCAGTATTTCTTCCAAGAAAGCTGAAAAACAATTAAACACACTGTTCTAAGTGCTGAGAATACAAAAAGAGGCAAAAGAAAGTCTTTGCTCTCAGAGAGCTCACTGTCAGGGGAAACAAGCAAGCAAATGTGCTTTTTAGGGGAAACAAACAAGCTATGTATGAGATAAGAAATAATTAACAGAGGGAAGACATGAATTGAACATATAGTTATTTTTGAATACTAATTCAAAGAAGTATGAGAATCGGCACCATTTCTTTCTTGCTTAGAGGTGAGTGTGCCACTTACGTGGATTGGGGTTGGGGGGAAGGTATGGATTTTCTAACTCTCTCCCAGAAGACCTGCCTACGACTTTCCCCCACCTTTTACTACTTTAAGAAGCTACCTTGAGAAAACCATTCCCAGAAGTGGAGGTGGGTGAATAGGAAAAGGAGGTGTTTGTCTTCTATATTAGAGATGGAACTCTTGAAACAAGTAAAGAAAATTAGTAAATGCATCTGTTGGGAAGTACTAATGGGACATGGAATGAAATGGGCATGGAAGTGACTAAGATTGGGATGAGGTTAGTCAGGGAAGGCTTCTTGGAAGTTAAGACAACCCTGACCTTAAAGAGTGATATTAAGAGGATTAGCAATTTTCTCTGGGTCTGGAGCCCATGGGTATGTCAACAAGGACATCTTAACCAATGTTCTTGCTTCTGTCTGGATTCTTCTGGTTGTAAAGTGGTACCTTTGTATCATGTTAATTGTCAAGGAGTTGACTGTCAATTGTTAAGGAGTTGAAGTCTTAACAGATGGATTAGTGGATAAAGAGCTGGGCCTGGAGTCAGGAAGACCAGAGTTCAAATTCAGCCTCAGACTTTTACTACTGGTGTGACCCTGGGCAAGTTACTTAGCCCCTGCCTCAGTTTCCTCATCTGTAAAATGGAGGTAATAATAGTACCTTACCTCTCAGGATGGTGGGGAAGATAAAATGAGATAATATTTGTAAGCCCTTTGCAAGTCTTTAAGACATCATATATAAATACTAGCTATCATTGTATTACTATCTTTTTATGTGACCTATAAGATCTTAGAATTAGAGCTAGACAGAATCTTAGAGGCCATTAAGTCCAGCCCCCTTCATTTTATAGATGGAGAAACTGAGTCTCACAAAGGCTATATGATTTACCTAGGGTTACCCAAGTAGTAGAATCATCTGAAGTGAGATTCAAATCCTTGTCTTCCTGACTCCAAGTTCAGTACTCTATAACGACACCAAACTAGATAACAATTTGCATTTTCTACTTTATAAATCATCAATGCATGTTCTTTGTCTCTCATTGTACCGGGGGATGCGTATTATGAGTTTTGTAGGTAAGCCCTGAGAGGCATCCTGACATAGTGGATAGCCAGTCAGCCTTGGAATCAGAGAGACCAGAGTTCACATCCCACAAGTCTCTGGCACATACTAGCTCTGTGACCATGAATAAGTTGTTTAATCTTTCAGTGACCAAAGCAACCTTCTAAGACTAAGTTACAGATTTGCACTCATTCATTAGTGATGGAAGGTGGGAGTTGCAGTACCTAGAAATCTCCCATGCCAATGAAATTATAGGCCTAAACACCACCACCCCTAAAAATTATATTCATCCTTATAGATTTGGAATATCACTTCTTTATCTTACATATATGCTTCAAGTATTTTTCCTGGTGTTTCTTTTATTTTATTTTATTTTTGGAGGGCAATTGGGGTTAAGTCACTTGCCCAAGGTCACATGGCTAGTTTTTGTGTTAAGTGTCTGAGACCTAATTTGAACTCAGGTCCTCCTGACCCCAGGGCCGGTGCTCTATTCCCTGTGCCACCTAGCCACTCCTTGTTTCTTTTATTTTAATTTTCCAAGTAAGTCCTTGCTTTATAAGATAATTCCTTTGACTGTGAAGGGAGCTCTATTTCCTTTTACCTACTTAAAAAAAAAACTTTTTACTTTTTTTTTTTTTTTTACTTACTGTCACCAAGGGCCCTGGGGGGCATAAAGCTGTTGATAAGCCACAAAGTACTATAGAAATAGGGAATTATTTATTTGGAACTAGGTTCCTATTCTCCTCCATAGTGGAATTGAAGCCCAGACAGAAGCAATGCCATTAGACTGAAATGCCCTTAGATTGATAAGGTTCAGGTTTCGTTTTCATTGGTTATTATCCAGAATGAATAAGGTGAAATTCTTCCCTCTTGCCTCTCTCCCCTTCACCTCCCACACCACTTGTCCTCCTTGGCAACCCAGAAGTTTTTGTAAATTTGAGATATTCTGAGCAATCTTGAGAAGAAATAACTACCACCCCACCTTTGCCCATAGTCCCAGTTGTTCCAGCCCAAATTATTGTGGTACTTTGAAGGGAGTAGGCCCCTGGGAAGAGATGGTGCAGGATGAGTTACCAGTTAGTTCACACTATTTAACTTCTGTTAGGTGTCACAGGAATGAGTGTGAGGGCATGTAGGCACCCACACTTCTACGATGCAAGGCTACACCTAAGACTCTTCAAATTTATTTTTAAAATCAGGTGTCACAGAAGGCAGCATGGTGCCATGGAAGGCATGCTGGATTTGGAGATGGGGTACCTAGATTTAAACCCTGGCTCTGATCCTGAATACCTAGCCACATGACCTTGGCCAGTCTCAACCCACCGGGGTCTCAGTTTCCTTATCTGTAAAATAAAGGATTGGCCTCCATGGGAATGGAGAGTAGTAGGGAAGAGGCAAGAGAGAAGAGTTTCACCTTGTTCATTTTGGATAATAACCAACGAAAACTAAAACTGGACCCTTCCAGTCCTACATCTAAAATCCTAGTCTGGTTTTCATCACACCCTGGAGAAGCTGCTTTGCATTGCCTCAGTTGGTAGGGTCATAGATCTAGACCTTGAAGAAAACTTATAGTCCATGAAGTTCAATCCCCTCCTTTTACAACTGAGGAAACTAAGTCCCAGGTATCTTGAATGACTTGTCTAAGGTCACATACCTGGTAAGAACTGATGAAGGATCTGAGGCCAAATCTTCCTGACTCCAAGGACCAGGATGCCCTTCTAATTCTTGGAGGGGCAGTAGATGTTTCTGCCCTTGTTCCAAAGTCCCAGGGTTCAGGGCCTGGGAGAAGTTAAGACTTTATAATCCCCCTGCCTCTGGTTTCCTTAGAACCTTTATTGATGTAACCTTTAGGTCAAGATCTTACGTAATAATAATATAACTTATAAAACATTTCTGACTAGCTGGCCACGGACTTAATATTAACTCGCTACTGGGCTGGAGATAAGCCTGTTGGAGTGCTGACCTTGGCAGCAAGATGCTTGGGTTGGAGCGTAGCACAGGGGTTTCTCAGGAACCCAAGGAAGAATGACTTGGGCAGTGAGTTTGGGTTTGGGTAATAAGGAGGGGGTCACACGGTACCACAGGCATGCATTGATCCACAGGGCAAAAAAGTTCATGCACCAACTACATGAAATCATTATTTAGGGAATGTTCTTTGGCTGGAGAGGTTTTTTCCCTCCTTTTTTAAAAAAGGAACTTCCCTAGGAACTACAAGGTTCCTTCTAGACCTGGAACAGGCTTGGTCTAATAAGCAGAAACCTGCTAATCGAAGAGAGTGGGAAGCTTGAAAATAATACAAAAAGTAAATCAGGCAGCATTTTATAAGCATCTACTTACTGTGCACCGAGCACCTTGCTAAGCATTGGTGATACAAAGACAGGTACCAAACAGTCCCTTCTGTCAAGGAGCTCACAGTCTCATGGGAAATACAACATGTAAGTCAGATAATTGGAGATAATTTCAGAACCTCAGTTTCCCCATCTACAAAATGGTTTTGATGATAGTTGCCCTACCTACTTCACAAGGTGTCTGGGAGGTAATCACATTGCAGACCTAAAAATGCTTTAGAGAGGTGTGCTTGTTGTCTTCCCAGTCAGTAACTCCCCTGCCCCCCCCCAAGATCATGGAACACTTTGCACCTCTCTGATGCATTCTTTATCATTGGGTATTTTTTTTATTTTCTTTGCTTTTTTGGAGGGGGAATGTAGGGCAATTTGGGGTTAAGTGACTTGCCCAAGGTCACACGGCTAGTTTTTTTGTGTGTTAAGTGACTGAGGCTGGATTTGAACTCCTGACTCCAGGGCCGGTGTTCTATTCACTGTGCCAGCTAGCCGCCCCAATCGTTGGGTATTTTTGTACAAGTCAGACCCACCTACTAGACTATAAGCTCCATGAGGGCAGGACCTATATTGCAAGTACTGGGAAAGATCCAAGATGTCACTATTCATAACAGGTACTTAATATTTGTGGAATTGCCAGATTGAAAACATCAGAATAGGCGGCAGTGGATGCTAATACCATATCCACCAGATTTCTGATATGGCCAGTTCCTCGGTGTCTGCAGTCCATAGGGGCTCCTTCCCACGCCCTCTCACTTTCTCCTTGACCTCTCTCTCCACCCCCAGGGCACCCTGACAGCCCAGGGAAAGCTGCTTCAGCAGGACACCTTCTACGTGATTGAGCAGGATGCAGGCATGCAGTCCCGGACCAAGGAGAGGCGCGTGTTCCTCTTTGAACAGATTGTCATCTTCAGTGAGCTTCTGCGGAAGGGCTCTCTCACCCCAGGCTACATGTTCAAAAGAAGCATCAAGGTGAGGAAGAACCCTATGGGACTGGGCAAAACCCAGGGGACTGAGAGGGAGAAGTGAGTCATGTTTCTTACATGGGTTTGGCAAGCATTTGGGTTACCTGCCCTCACCCAGCTGGAAGCTTTTATGGGGAGGTAGAACAGGGCAACTAGGTGGTACAGTGGACAGAGCACTGGGCCTAGAATCAAGAAGACCTGAGTTCAAATCTAGCATTAGACACTTAGCTGAGTGGCCCTGGACAAGTCACTTAACTTCTCTGTTTGCCTTGATCCACTAGAGAAGGAAATGGCAAACAACTCCAATATCTTTACCAAGAAAACCCCAAATGGGTCACAAAGAATTGAACATGACTGAAACAATTTACCAACAATACACTTCTCTTAATGCAGGTTGAGATCATATTACTTTTTGTCTCCCACATCTCACTGCTTGAGCTTGCAAGGCCATTAGAACCCCCAATCTTTTGCAGAAAAACTGCTGTCTCACCATGCCTCTACCATCTTATACTTAAAGATGACTTTTGTTATACCCAAGTGGAAGATTTTACATTTTATCCTTATTGAATTTCATCTTAAGAGACTGAGTCCAGTTTTCTGACCTCAGAGATTTCAAACATGCAGCCCAAACGAGATTAAAATGTAATTGGGGGGGGGGAATTTTTTTTTATTTTAAAATGTAATTGAGAACTATTTAGCAAAATAAATATATACTAGAATGTATTTAATGTTAATAGGTGGTTTTTCTATGTCCATGTGCAGCCTACAGAGGTCCTTGTGGATGATTTAGTGACCCCCATTCCTATCTGAGCTTGACACCACCTCTCTAGCCCACCGTTCTCTTTGGGGACACTCACTGTCTCCTCCAGCTGGGTAACTACCCCTCCCAGTTCAGAGTCAGTAACAAATATGATCAAAGTGCTATCTACGCTTTTATCTGTGTCATCGATAAAAGTGTCAGCTTAAGGCCAATCTCAGAAGACATTGAACTTCCAGGTTGACATTGAACTGTCAATAACAATGACATTTTGAGTCCGACTGTCCCCCAGTTCTGAATCTATCCGGGTGTTGTATCTACCCCATCTCTATCTTCTTCACAAGAGTAATATGTGATACTTTAGCAATCATCTGCCCTATAATTTTCCCAGAAATTTAAGTCAAGCTCACTGCCCTAAAGTGTTCAGACTATCCCCTCGATCCAACCATCACATTTTACAATTGGGTAAATTGAAGCCTGAAGAGGGCAAGTGACTTGCACAAAGTCACATTGCTAGTAAATAGCAGGGCTAATACTTGAATTGCAGATGGAGCATTGGCTCTGGAGTCAGGATGACCTGAGTTCGAATCAGGCCTGAGACACCAGCTATGAGATCCTGGCCAAGTCACTTCACCTCTGCCTCAACAGTAAAATGGGAATAATAATAGCTCCTACCTCCCAGGGCTGGTGTCAGGATCAAATACTAATAAATGCCTGTTCCTTTCCCCTTTCCCCACACCCATCCTCTCAAGCCCAGTGGTTGTTTCCACTCTACACCACTGCTTTCCCCCACCTGTGGTTCTTCTCAGTCCATGAGATCTGCTGTAATGAGCTGGAGACTATATTTACTCATTGCCTGAAGGAGTGAAAGCACATTTCTTTTTGAACAAGGCTTGGCATTATGGTATGTGATTGCAGAAGAAGGGATTAATAATGTCTGAAAACCCTTTCTCCCATAATTTGGACTCTTTCTAGATTCTGGAACTTGTCCTAGGATATGTTTGTGTGTTCATTTTTCTCTTCCACAACCTTCCCTGAAATAAATTTGGCTGGATGACAGTCATGTATTCAGTTTAGAATGTATGCAGATATAAAGCACCGAACATAGCCAGGCTCTGAATGTGTTCATATCTCATGAAGAATAAGTGCCAGGTGCTAATTTTGTAGGCTAGGAGTTGCATTGAATTTTTAAATTCAACCTAATTTTATTTTCAGTTGCTCTCACCTTCCTTCCCTCATTGGGAAAAAAACAGCAACAGGAAAAACTTAACCTATTACACACACACACACACACACAGTAAAGCAAAACAAATTCTCACATTAACAAAAACCAACTATTCTTGAATCTGCACTCTGAATCCCTTGACTTCTCTCTCTGGAAGTGGATAGCATGGGTGGTCATGAGTCTTCTGGAATTATAGTTGGGCATTGTATTGAACAGAGTTCCTGAGTCTTTCAGAGATGTTTGTCTTTACAATGCTGTGGTTATTCTATAACTTGGTCTTCTGGTTCTGCTCATTTCACTTTGCTTGCCATTCCCCAATGGATGGGCACCCTCTCATTTTCCAATTTTTTGTGACCATAAAAAGGGCTGCTATAAATATTTTTGTACTTACAGGGTGTTTTCTCTTTCATTGATCTCTTTGAGATACAGACCTAGTAGCAGTACCACTGGGTCAAAGGGGATGCACAGTTTAATAGCTTTGGGGGTACAATTCCAAATAGTTGCATCAAATTTTCATTTCAAAATCTGGGGGGCATGGAGTGGGGATAAAGTCAGGAGAGATAACAACTAGTATTATTTATGAGACAGAGTGACTTAGGATAAGTATCAACCCTGGAGTGTCCCAGGGTCAGATCAGGACTTGGAATATTTTAAGTAAAAAAATTATAGTTTTACACAATAAAGATTCACAGCATATTTGTGACTCTCCCAACCCCATTACCTCTACTCCCAGAAACAAAAGGTGTGACTTCCAGTCTGATAAATACAATAAATTTCACCAGAAAACTTAAAAACTTTATTCAATGAAAAACAATGACCTTGCTCTGTTCCAGATGAACTACCTTGTCTTGGAAGAGAACGTGGACAGTGACCCCTGTAAGTTTGCCCTCATGAGCCGGGAAACATCAGAAAGGGTCATTCTACAGGCGGCCAATGCAGACATCCAACAAGCCTGGGTTCAAGACATTAACCAAGTCTTGGATACACAACGAGATTTTTTAAATGGTATGTATGCCCCTTCCTCATTAGCAGGCCCATTTTTAGAGGGAGCCCGGATATGCCAGCCCCCTCCAGACTGGTCTGCCTGTAGAACATGGCACATTCTGGGGTGTAATATGCTTTTATTTTTTTAGTATTTATATCACAGTCATTTCTCATTTACCACCATAACCTTCCTTGTGACCAAAAAACAAAACAAAACAATTAAAATGTCCAACATAGAGACTATATCTGGCAATATCTATACTACGCATTCCAACTGTGTCTGTCACACATCTTCCACGATGGAGGAAGTATGTTTCATTATCCATTCTCTGGGTTACAGCTTTAAATGTTGGTCCTAGCCTTTGTATCCTCAGGGAGTTTAGGCCTTTAGGATTTATCTACATTATACAGCTGGGATGGTGGGATATTTGAGCAGCAGAGGACTAGTAATTTTTGAAGAAAGACTCCTCTTATGCCTGAATGATCAGTGTCCTGACCCTCGGCCCCCGCCCATTTGCTCCCTTCACTTGGGAAATAAGAATTTAAGCAGTGACAAGAGATTGGGGAATCTTCTGGACTGGAGGAAGCTACTTGGAAATGGTGATAGGAATCATGCTTTACATGATTATATTGGATACTCAAAGCAATTCTGTCTGATAGGTAATGCAACTACCCTTTTTGCAGATGAGGCGCTACAGACGCTGACCTTGTCTAATTCCACATAGTGAATAAATGACAGAGACAGGACTTGAACTCAGATCTTTAGTCTCCAAATCTAGTGTTCCCTTTCCTTCTCTCTCTCTCCCTCAAAGTATTCTCCACCCAACAAAACAAAGAAAATATGCTGTAGTAGAGACCCCTGGACCAAACACTATGAATCTGATCCTTAGTCACCTTGGCAAAGTCCCTTTTGCTCCCCGAGTTCAGTTCCTCATCTGTCAAATGATGACTGCTGGGTCCCCTCCTACCTCTAATTCATATTATGTTATGGAACTCTCCAAAAAAAATTCATTTCAATCCCCTGAGTCATTTTGCTCACTCTCTGATACAGACAGAACATTTTCTAGGTACTTGGAAGGGTCCATAGGGATACTCTAATCCAATCACCTCATTTGACAAACAAAAAAATAACTTGCCTAAGGTCCCACAACTATTTAATAGTAATGTTGGGACTAGAAATCAGGTTTTCTGATTCCTACTCATGTGGTTTGGGGTTGGTTTTTTTTTTTCTTTTTCATATACTGGGAAAGATTGTATGGCCCATGAGCTGCTAATATTTTCTCCAAGAAGACTTAAAAAGGAGGGAGTTGAGAAGTTTTCATCATACAGAACAGCCTTCTTATTAACAGAGGATCAAGAGATCCCTGAAAATAAGCAAAACCAATACAAAATGCTTCAGACAGCTTGACTCTGGGCAACTCCTATCACTTGCCTGCTCCTAAGTTTACTTACCTATAAAATGAGGGAATTGTACTATAAATGCTATTGTTCCTTGAGCAAATGCAGGCTTATCTGCCCTAAGTAAACGGTGACTGCTGATGAGACTCTATCACGTTTAATGTAGCTAGGTAGAACAGCGGATAGAGTGTCAGGCCTGCAATCAGGAAGACCTGAATTCAAATCCAGCCTCAAATCCTTACTATCTAGAGGTCACTTAACTTCCATCTACCTCAGTTTCCTCAGTTGTAAAATGGGGTTAATGATGGCACCTAGCTCAGGGTTGTCATGAGGATTAAAGGAGATGAAGTGCTTAGTACAATGGCTGGTACATTATAGTTCCTATGTGAATGCGAATTATTTTATATCATTATTATGTCTTTAAAAGCTTCTTTCAGGAATTGTCTCATGTAAAAGCATGTGATTTTTTAATAGCCAATAGAACCTTTTCAGAGTCCACACTGATTGGGAATTCAGATGCAGGTTGTAATGAAATATGCCAAGAAAACCATTCCTTTTGAAAGAATACTTGGCGGCGTGGTGCGCAGCTAGGTGGCGCAGTGAACACCGGCCCTGGAGTCAGGAGGATCTGAGTTCAAATCCAGCCTCAGACACTTAACATATGACACAGACACATTTACTAGTCGTGTGACTTTGAGCAAGTCACTTAACCCCAATTGCCTTCCAAAAAGCAACCCCCCCAAAAAAAATAATACAGGGGATACTCTAAAAACAGAGAGGCTTCAACTTTTTAAAAAATGTTTTCTTGATGCCTCTTGTCTTTACTGCACAGTAATTTTCCTAGCCCACCACCCCCTCCAGAATGAACCCCTCCTTATGCTGAGAACAACAAACAACCATACTCAAGTTGTAGAAACACTTAAACAGTTTCCATTTGCAAATGCACCACCAATCCCCCAAATACAAATGATCCCTATTGATTCATTAGAGCAGGCCTAGCCACATGTCAGCTTGCTGACAATTAGTTCTTTTTTCTATATGGATTTTAAAGTTTTTTTTTTTAACTAAATTTCTTTATATAAAAAATTCAGACTTTTTAATGATTCTGACTGCCACCCCTCCACAATTACACTGGATTAATGAGGTCTTTTTGAACTATTGTAAATATTCATGTAAATGGGTTCCATGCACACATTGTCAATAGATAGAGTCGGGATGTTGGGGTTTGGGGTTGGTTGGTTTTCCCTGTTGGCAAAGACCAGTCCCATCCCTGGTATTCATCCAATGCAATACATGGTGAAAGCCCATTGTAATGTTTTTTATTTGGATATTAGGAGACAGTACAAAACCAACCTGTCCCTCCAGAGACCTTGAATGGGAAAAGAGAATATGGTAAAGTTCACAATCCTGCTACCATACTGTCATTATGGTAAAGGATTTTTTAAAAGTATATACATCTGTGATGCCAAATGGTTTCCAAACACCAGAGGGCTGGTGACCTACTTACTTCAAGTGACATTTAAGATAATGATATTCCAACAACAACAAAGCCATTTGGACAGACTTTTGGAGTTTGCTATAATGGAATTTGACTTATATGGCTTTCTTCCAGTCACATTGCAGACCTCAGAGCTGGTGACTACTGTCTGTTTGCATGGCCTTCCATGGTGGCTCATCCCCTTTTTCCTCTGACCCCCTAAGCCAGAAATCATAATAGCAGAGTTGGGGTCATGGGTGTGCCAGCAGCCCATTAGGGGAAGATGGGGGGCAGCTTCTCCAGCCTATGGGAACTACCTTCCTGCCCCTTTTTCCTACTTCTATTTTCCCATTCACTTCTCCTATGTGCAAGAGGAAAAAGGAGGCTAGTGACTTAGTCAGTCTTTGGGCTGACACCCCTCTACGACCTCTTCCACACCTTCTCCAGGGTGCTATCTGCTATCTCTCCTCCTTCCTCCCCTGATGTAGGACCAGTGGATCTCAGTCATTTGCAACTGACTGGTTCTGGGTCAGGGGAAAATCAGATTTTTTTTTCCTTTTTACTTCTGGCCACTTTATTTTCCATGTCTCTGTCCAAAGACTTTGGTTGGTATGTATAAAAAAGACCCCAAAAATATTATTTTACATTCTAAAAGGCTACACTTCTAGTCACCAATCCTTAAACCCCACTGCTGGTCCTTTCTGGCAAAGTGAAGGGCCAGAGGAACAGGGTCCAGCTGGAGGGGTGCTTTTTTAGCCAAGAAGATAAGATTGAAAAGGTTGATCATTAATGAAGGGGAAGGATTTCACTAAAAGTAAACCTGTGCAAAGTTTGAATTTTCATATGTATGTGTATATGTGATGTGTATCTACATATATATACACATACATTTAAAAAAATTAACTTCTAGTATCTTTAATTTGAATAAAAACAATGACCTTTGTGATAGAGGATTCAATAAATGCTCACCTAAAAAAAAAGATAAATTTCTCTGGGTGCAGACCCTAATGAAATGTGCTGCATATGCCCAGGGTGGGGAAGGATCTCAGAGGTTATCTGATCTACCTGAGCAGGAATCCTTTCTCAACATGCCTGATAGGTGAAGACCCACAGTGCTGGGGCAGCTAGGTGGCGCAGTAAATAGAGCACCAGCCCTGGAGTCAGGAGGACCTGAGTGCAAATCCAGCCTCAGACACTTAACACAAAAACTAGCTGTGTGACCTTGGGCAAGTCACTTAACCCCAATTGCCCTCCCAAAAAAAAGCAAAGAAAAAAAAGCAAAAGACCCACAGTGCTTTTGTTCTCAGTACCTGAACACCCTTAAACTATTCTTTGTCCCTTACAATTCGCTTCTCTCCCCAATTGATTATAAGCCTCTTGTGAGCAGACAGGCCTTCCCATCTTCCTCATCTCTAGAGATCCGTTGAGTACCTCACACACAACAGTCACTCGTATATTACAGAGGGGAGGGGACACAAGTTGACTCAATGAAGATTAAGAATTGGTAACTGACTCTTCTACAGCGCTTCAGTCACCCATTGAGTATCAGCGGAAGGAACGGAGCACAGCTGTCATGAGAACCCAGCCTCCCAGAGTGCCCCAGGCCAGCCCCAGGCCCTACTCTGCTGTCTCTGTTGGGGCTGAAAAGCCCCCGAAGGGCTCCAGCCGTAACCCAGCACTGCCACCCCTGAAGATATCTACCTCCAATGGCAGTCCAGGGTTTGACTACCACCAGCCCGGGGACAAGTATGAGCCCAGCAAGGTATGTGGATTTGTAATGGCACTCCATTGCAGGGCTCCCAGGAGGTGTTCTCACGGGTATTAGGCTCGTTTAGGAGTTCAAAACAATTAATTCTCAACTTCCTCATCTGTAAAATGGAAAGGTTAGACTAGATCAAATCTTATTAACCTGTAGACTGTGAACTTGGTTTTTAAAAATCTGGTGATAACTTGTATTTAAGGATAATTTTATGCATTTAAAACAGTCAAGAGAAGGAGGCCAGGACAAAAAGGTGCTAGAGAAAACGCTGCAGTCCCTTCTAGCTCGAATATCCTGTTCTTTTTATATATAATAAAGGGGGTGGGGAAACCAAGGAAATGCATAATGCAGAAGTTATGATCCTGGAACGCACTGTGGCTTTAAAAAAAATATTGCCATTCCTAATAATGATTGACTCAGGCTGTTATTAAAATGAGTTCACATTCCCTGAGCATATTTTGGTTGATGGCAAAGAGAGGTGGTTAAGGAATGTACTTGGCAGGGTGGGGGAAAAGTAAAAAGCCAATCTGGAATTAAACACTTGCTATAACTAATCTATAAACTCCGAGCATCCCTGGGTGGATAGTTTGGAGTCTGCAATAGGCCCAGACCCAGAAACACAGCTGTTTGAACATTCTAGATGTCACTGGCCAAGGCCGTTGTGGTGACCCGGTAAGAACACTGGACTGGGAATCCTAAGACCTGGATTTTATTTCCAGATCTATTATGCTGTGATCTTTTGAATGGACACTCCTAAAGCTTTTCTTTTCCTACAGATTTAGAGTGCTTTGTACATAAATCAGTTTTTAAATATCATTTTGGGTTCATTTTTGTCTTAAGCAATTATGATTTGACAAGTTTTGATCAGTGTCCTCTGCCTATCCTAAGGAAGGGTACCAGTGTATTCTTCCATATTCCTTGGGAATGACTGAACATCCTTACCTCACCCCCCTTTTGACTAGTGTGAGTTAACTTAATTCACAGGAACAGTTTGTCATGACATGCTAAAGAATCAATAAAGAGGCACCCACCGTGAGTTAGTGGGTAATATTGACCCAGCTGCTTAACATATTACAAATGTGAGATGGAAAGAATGTGTGCCTTGGAATCAGGAGAGTGGGGTTGAAATCCAGGCAGATAGATACCTACTAGTTTTGTGACCATGAGCAAATCACTCCATCACTCCATCTCCCATCTCTCTCTCTCTCCCCCTCCCTCTTCCTCTCTCTCTCTCTCTCCCTCTCTCTCTCTCTCTCTCTCTCTCTCTCTCTCTCTCTCTCTCTCTCTCTCTCTCTCTCTCTCTCTCTCTCTCTCTCTCTCTGTCTCTCTCTCTGTCTCT